>NW_020526399.1:0-70424 GCF_003368295.1 Carassius auratus | reverse complement strand
TCTGAGTCAGTTTGGGGTTCGCGAATCATTGTGTCAGATTGGGATCGCGAATCATTTGAGTCAGTTCGGGAGTTCAAGGGGGATCGCGAATCATTGAGTCAGTTTGGGGATCGCGAATCATTGTGAATAATTTCGGTTGATTTGATAGCAGGATCATCGAATTTCATTGGAAATCAGTTCGGGAGTTCAAAGCACTAAAAAGTGCAGCATCTAGGCTAATGTAAAGTTACATGATGAAGTCATACTAGTGCGTGTGGCGCGTGTGCATTTTGAGTGAGTTCTTTCACTGCATTATTCGGTGTATTCAAATGCATTTATAAATGCATTGAATGATCACAAAATTCAAGATATGGGGGTTAGAAAATGTATATATTTATATAATTTTATGTAGTTAATCAATGTCACACGAAGAGTGCCATTTCAGTTTTTCTCCAAAAATCAGCATGAATAAAATGTGATATTAAGTTACTACAAACAATAATTTAGTTACAAATACAAAATGTTGCAGAATAATGTAATATATGAATGAATAATAGCCTAAAGAACATTTGTGTCAAAAGGGTTCCTTTTTGTCAAATATAGAACCTTTTTAGCATAAAAGGTTCTTTGGAGTTGAGTAAAGAACCCTATGGTTCTATATAGAACCCCAATGAACACTTTTTTCTAAGAGTGTAGTTTGACTTTGAGAGAGACTTTACCTATCAGTTTGTCTTATAAAGTTGTGCATGTGGATATGAAAGATGATGGATAAGTCTAGTAAAGTAATCGAACAGAATTCTCATTGTCTCATAAGTACATACCGTACAGTACTTAATGGACTTTATTATGGCTTTATGTAGTTAGTTAAAAAATGTAAGCCTTGTAATTATTTATGCTGTAGACTCTATGGTTCATCATTGTTTTGGTCTGAGATGTTACAATTTATGTGTTCTATGTATATGTTATACGATGACATTCAGATATATTTTAAATGTCTAGACCCTTTTGTGCAGTGCATAATGTTAATTGATCTGCGTTTCTTCTGATTTCTGGCTATTATTAAAATGCAGCTGAATAAACTCAAGGCATGTGAGATTATGCTGTATGTACATTACAAGATCAGTGTAAACTACACAATAAACCGACTCTAACAGTGTAGATGTATTAAATTAGTTTAATGTGGTCAGACTCATGTGCAAAATTTGATAATAGCATGCTACATCTTTATAGTTTATGAATATCAATATGCATTAATTATCCGAAATTACATAGTACAATTACTAAAATGCACAAGATCCGAAAAATATTGTGAATTGTGTGAGAGTTTTGTTCCCAGAGAGAAACTTCAGATGCCTGGAGAAAAAAAATAATATAAAAACACATTTAAAAACAAACAAACACTAGTAAAATTACTAAAACTTGAAAAAAAAAATAATAATAATTTTATTGGAAAATATAATAACAACGAACAAAACTATAATAACGAACAAAAACAATTGTAACAAAAGAGAAATGTGGAGAAATGTTTGGAGAAATGTGGCATTGCAGCACTTGCTCAGCAATGGATGTGAATGGGTGCCGTCAGAATGAGAGTCCGAGCAGCTGATAAAAACATCACAATAATCCACAGCACTCCAGTCCACCAGTTAATGTCTTGTGAAGTTAAAAGCTGCTTATTTGTAAGAAACAAATCCATCATTGAGACGTTTTTAACTCCAAATGGTCCTCTATCAATAATATTGCTTTCTCCAGTGAAAAAAAGGAGAGAAATATGCTCAGATCAAACATCATTTACAAACAAAAACAGTTGAAAAAAAGGCTCTATTGATAAGCAAGTGCTGGATGGGTGAAATGATCAATATGTTTAAGTAGTTTCTTTTTGTGCAACTTTAAATGAGATGTTTCCACGAGGTGGCGCTGTCGCCTACAGTCTGTGGCCAGATACTGAACGATAGTCTCTCATTCTTGATGTCTAGAAGGTTAAAAGGACAACAAACCCTCTCAGTTCTTCCCAAACGTTGGATCAGCAGAATGTCAGTAAGTTCAGTATGACACAAACACACAGTGACCTTGTATTATCTAGCTGATGCATTTGCTTCTATAGCCTGTATCTGGTTTATTATTTGATTGATCCTCTAGGAGCTGTAGGTCTGTCAGTGCAGTATTGTATTGCATTACAATCCCAGCATGAACACACAGCACAGATACAGCACAGCAGTTCCCTCGCACTCTCTGCCTTAACCCAATATTGCATGCAATATGAAAGCATGTCTTATTAAATATTCTCAGATAAAACAGCCATAATTATTGAAATCAACATCAACTGGCTCCTATCTTATTGTTGTATTAAAATGTTTATTAATGGTAGTGGTACAGCTCAACCTCGTGATGTTTTCGAACCTTAAGTATGAACACAAATGTACACAATATTATGTACATGTCACTCTTTCACACGCATTTACAGTAGATTTCAGTTTTGAAGTGAGTTGAACTCGAGAGAAGAATCAGTCCAATCCAATTCACAAACAAATCGTTCAACAACTGAATTGAATAACCATAAAAAGCTTAAATAAATTAGGCTGAAGTTCTAAAATGAAAATTAAAAAATTAAAGCTAAATAGAAATAAATAATTAATCTGCTAAATGCCATAAATGTAAATATATGTATGTATATATGTGTGTTTGTGTGTGGTGTAACAAAGGGGGAAATAATATATATATATATATATTAAAACTTAAACTCAAAGTTTTCCTAAATACAGTAGTATATAAATAGCATAAAAATAATTTTTTCTCCTCTTTAATTTTCATTATATAAGAAAAAGCAACCAGGATATTTGTAAAAAAACAAAAAAAACAATGGTGTTCCAGAAGAAATAAAGTCTTACAAATTACCATAAACTGAAATAAAATAAGGTAAATTTGAATAAATAAAATGCAAAATACTATAAAAATAAATTAAACCAAAATAGAAATAAAAAAAATTGATGAAAAAATAACAGACTCCCATAACAAAATTTTCCAAAACCTAAATTAAAATTCAAACGAAAAAGCTAATTCTAAATATTTATAGAAATTATTACAGTATATAAATAACATATGGCATAAAATACATGAAACAACATGACAATGATTTTAGGGTCAACTATTCCTTTTTAAATACATGATTAGATATATAAGAATGTAACAATATCTATATTATAATATTTGACAGCTCATATTCTCTAGCCATATTAATTTTATTTATCCCATGATTGCACAATGTTGCTTCTGCGGCAGGAAGCATTTAAGCAATCATAATAAGAATAACATACAAATAATTTATACAATTGGACTTTTTTTTACAAAACTGAGCTTGTTCTCAAGTTTTTAAAGACTGCTAAGATGCAGTGTGACCAAGAAAAAGCTTTTGATTGGTTTAAATTTGAATTGTTTACAAAAATAAAGTGCTTGTTATCCAGAGTGCATTAGACACTTGGTAACAAATTAAACTCCCCTGAATCAGTAAATCTAGCTTGACACGATCAGAAGAAAGATTTAAAACAGGTGACATTTACAAAACCCTTGAGGTACACTGACTGTTTATAAAGGGCTTGATGACTCTCAATTACAGTTTTATGGGATGATCTGAGAGGTGAAGTGTGAAGAAAGGTCAGTTGTTTTAAGTGCCGTCGATTCTAAATGGCATAATTAATGGCATGACACCATCTCTCTGGCTGTGTTGTTTACTCACAAATAGCTCATTTAAGCCAAGTGCACTATACCTGTAATCCTGGCTGATGTATGAGCATCTCAGAGCCCTAGTGCTTCTTCTCCTGTGGTTCATGCACCTCTTTTCTCTCTTGCCACCGTGTTTTTTCTGCTTTGGTGACTGCATGTGTTGTGGCTCAGTGGTAGAGCATTGCATTAGCAGCGCAAAAGGTCATGTGTTCAATTCCCAGGGAACACACATACTGTTAAAAAAAGAAAATAATATATATATATAGCCTGAATGCACTGTAAGTTGCTTTGGATAAAAACGTCTGCTAAATGCTAATTGTTGTTGTGTGAGTAACCAGTCAGTAAGTTAGTAGTAAGTCTCACACAGCTTAAGTACACCGTTTATTTTAAGTCGGACATAATGAAAGCTGAATTAATAAAAACATAGCTCCAAACTATGGAGTGAATGATTCATTAGAACAATTCTAATGGAGTCTCTTTGACTGAATCATTTAAAAGAATCAGTTCGTAAGAGTCATTTGTTCATGAATCAGGTTTTGTTTTTACACATTTACCTTTCTATAGCTTCATCCTAGTGTTATTATTGTTTAATAAAACAAAAATGATTGAAGTAATGTTCATTAACTGAAATAAAATATAAATATTAGATGAAAAATCACACACACACACACACACACACACACACAAACACACACACAAATGAAACCTAAAAAACTAGAAAACTAAAAATTTGAAATTCTATCTACTATAAAGTACTACAATTAATTGAAATAAAAATACATTTAAACAAAACAAATGATTAAACTAAAATTGAAAACATGAAAAATTAACTTAAAAATATTCATAAATGCTACAATAGTAAATAGCACTAAACATGTAACACACAAAGTGCAAGTGGTGAGGATTAATAGAAATGTGTATCGTAAGTGTATTATTTCATGGTCTTTCTCTCTCATCTTATTCAATTCAGACCACAAGCTTGTGAATAAACTAAAACATTTAATTTGCTGAATGGAAACTTGAACTGGTTTGTGAATCATTCTAATTTCGAACTAATTCATTTAATTCTTGACAATACAAAATAATTCCCACTGAACATGCAAGGGCAAATGTTCTCATAATGGTGCACAATAGACCTCTAAGAGCTACAGCGCTGACCTGGGAAATGATTCATTAATATGTATGCAGATTTAGTGAGTGGGAGCTTCACTTCAGTGTTTCACTGAATGCAAAATGAGGGACATTATGTCCTTGACAGCAGTGTCAAAATGTGCCAGACGTTTCCTCAGATTCGACGGCTCTAAAACAATGATATTTGCAGCATCTTCTCTTCTTTTCTTCACGAATCACAGGGCTTTACAGGGTTGCCAGATGTTACATTTTGGTGTGTTACTGATCCAAAGTGTCATATGACTTTAAAAGACATGGAGTGTAGCAACACAAAGTGATTATTTTAAGTGCTTTTGAGTGTTTCGTTCATTGTTTTTGCAGCTGCTTCGTCAGTATTTCTCCTTTTTGTTGTACAATCTCTTCACATTCACACACAAGTCGACTTAAGACGGATAATATGCAGTTAGTCAAAGCAAAAGAGTAATCATGAAGACATTTGTAAGTGAATCATATGAATCTATTAGTCAATAAACCTCCTTTTTTTTTCATATGTTCATATTCCTACACAGGATGATATTCACAGCATCTGAGATCAAACGCAGATGGATTTTGTCTTTTTCCCTTCGTAGTTTATTATAAATACATGTATACACGTCATAAATGAGATACGTAACTAATAAAGAGTATGCATGAGTTTTCATGTATTTACAGTACATAGAGTGGTTTATAAAGGACATGCACCATCTATGAAACCATATCATATACCAAGTTAGTCATAAATAGGAACCGATTCTTTCAATATAAGCTCATGTATGGCTAATATTCACATTTATGTATAACAGTGTTTTTATGAGAACTGTTCCCAATCCCGGAGGTCGTTTTAGTCTGCATCTTCGGATGATAGACATTTCTGCCTGGCTTCGTGGTCGTCAAACGTCACTTTCTTATTCCGCTTGGGATCGATCCAGGAGTTTCGGATCACCGTGTTGTTCGGCAGCGGATCCACCTCGATGATGGAAACCACCCGCTTCTTCATTTTACTTTTCAAGACTTTCTGGAACTTCTGCCTGGTGAAGGCGTACAAGAGAGGATGGAAGACCGTGGTGCCGTAGGCCATGACCAGAAAACCCATCCGGAGCTTGACGCTGAGGTCGCTGGGGCCTGCGCTGAGGATCACAGCGTTTAAATAGTGATGGGAGTCCAGCAGAGGAGGAACGTGGAGATGATGAGCAACGACATGCGGAAAACACGCTTTTGGCGCTCACGGCGTTCCCGGTGGCGCTTGACGGCCCTTCGCAGGGCGATGATCACCGAGACGGACATCCGCATGCCGAGCGGAGCATTTCCACGGTTGCTGCTCTTCGAGCCGTCTGTGATCTCGGGAAGCTGCTGCTCAGACGTAGACATGAGAGAAAAGTTATTTTTTCTTCTAATCTTTTTCTTCTTTTTTTGCGTGGCGTGGAAGCGCGTACCTATACGGATGTTGAGCGCCTGAAGGATCTTCGCGTACGTCACCAACATGATGACGGCAGTCAAACAGAAAATTGGGATTTGGGCCACTAGGTGGTAATAAAGTCCGAGTTCGGTGTAATATTCGTTGACGTGCACAACCACAGTCTGATTGGCTTGGTGGGCTCCGGTCCCAAGAATCCCACTTCGATAAACGGCACCAAGAAGCTGATAAAGGACAGCACCCAAATGCATCCCAACAGAGCCACCGCTCGTCCCATAGTCAGCACACGATTCGCCGGTTTAACGGAGATGTCATATCGGTCCAAAGTGATAGCTAGCACGTTTGATGCGGTAGCCACACTTGCGAAAGACACGCAGGCTTCGTGGAAGCAGCAGACGAGCACCGTGTCGCCTTGCAGAGACAGCATCAACACCACAGTCGTCAGAGGGATGCAGCAGGTGCACACCAACACGTCGAGCACCGTGGAGGTTCATGGTGACGATGTTGCTGGACCGAATTGACCAGGTTGGACTTCATGCAATAGAGGGCCAGAACGGTCAGGTTGCTGCTCAGTCCCAAGACGATCTCCAGCATGAGGAATCCCGTCAGGGACACCTGGAAGCTGAGCGGGAACGGGTACGGGACGGCCGGCGTCATGGCGGGACTCACGGACTCGGTGATGTCGAGAACTGTAACGTTACTCATGGTGCTCTCTTCCTCCGTCGCGGGGAGGGACGTGCATTATCCTAAAAGGTAAAAACAACAGGACGCACAATCAGAGAAACGTTCGGGGAAGACTGCATTGTGTCATTCCGAATTGAATAAAGAATCCGTTAGAATTCCGGTTCGGTTGCTAAATCGGAATTTATGTAGCAAACGGGATGTAGAATTGCCGTTCAGATTTGAATGTGAGAACGAGAAAGACCTTAAAGTCAAATAAATTCATGCAACTGTAATCATTACCTAGAAATTAAAAGTTTGTCATGGAAAATTTCCAAATATCTTGAATGTAACGTTTGAATGTCTTGCAGATAGATAGATAGAACACTGCATTTCCCAGAATGCATTGCTTGTGTGGAATTTCCTTGGAAATAAAATTAACTAAATTCCTTTTATTGTCATTGCAATTCAACTTCCTGTGGGTTGTAGCCAAATTAAATAAAATTCAGACTCATTTACACCAAGTCTGAAGTTTGCATATGCTGTATTCAAACCACTACCATTTATAAACTTCTGTACATCTTACATGTTCATTATTTTCATTTCTTAATGGTTTGCTCCATTTGCACAGAATTTGACAGCTTTTCAACAAGGATCAGTTCAGAAAATGCACAAAAACGTCTGTAGATTCCCTTGGGCCTGCTAATGGCTTTACATTTGATGTTTGCATGCACGTTGACTAATAATGCATTGGCCATTCTGTGTTGGGCGCTGCTATGAATAAACACACTTTAGCTTTTATTTTTGTCCACAATGCATTTTCATTTGTTGTGCAGCGATGGATTGCTCCATTAGCAAATGTGACTGTCTTTATTGCTGTTTCATTCATCACGTAAAGGGAGAATTTAAAAAGAGAGAGGGTCGTTAAGATAATAAGTATGAACCTGGCTTTTGTAATTCACATCAAATGTAGATGGATGCATCAAGATGGAAACAGAGCTAATAAATCATTGTGTTTGATTAAGACTGTAGTGGAACCAAATGGAAACTGTAATGACTTCATGAGCTAAAACACAACATCTCACAGATCATCAAGTCTTTGGACGTCCTTGATGACTAATGACAACTGTCCAGTAATTATTAAACACATTTGTTGACTTACTCTTCCCTTTCTCAGTCTCGGGAGTCAGCGATTGAGTCTGGAAGGGGTACAAGTTGTACATCAGCCCCATGCATGGCCTTTCAAGGAAGTATTCTGCACGTCTTAATCCTCGTAATCCAGGCGATTTTCTCGCTTAATGGTCAGGGAAGAGGCGAGGGATTCAGAGAACAACTGTCCATTTCTCTTAACCAATCTGACGACTGAAAACAATAGTTTTGATTTAATATTATATCCACGCTAGGGTTAAGAAGTTGATCTCCCTTAGTACCATCGAAGAAATCCAGTAACCTGGTCCCATAATGTTGCTTCAATGCTGATGCATTCCCGTTATTGCATTTTTATGGGCCGTACAAGGTGATAAAATCCATTTTGAATTGCGTTTGCTGATTTGCATGAGCCAAAGAAGGTCACAGAAATGTTTAGGTCGGCATGAGGGAGTGGTGCATTCTGGGTGTCTGAAGTATTTCCTGTCCTCTCATAGAAGGAAACCTTTAGGCCACATCGTCAACATTGTCCGAAGCACGTGTTTAAAACGTGGTGTGCATGGCAATGTCTTCACCTGGGAAATCGACTTTAGCGAACATCCTCACAGACGCAATGCTAACGCATGTCTTCCTGAAAGTTGGGGTAAGATGGGCCTCAATTGCACTTTGGAAGCAGTTTTCTTCAGCTCTTTAATCCTACAATCCTGCCAAGAAAAAAAGCAATACGTATTGATAAGTGAACAATCAATTATTCATTAAGCCTGCATCCAATCCATCATCAAGTAAGGACTTCCATGTGTTATCCATTCATCTTTCCCGAGTGGTCCGCGGAAATGCACAAGCTCTGGTCTTGCTTAACGTCCCATGTAAAGGACATCTGTGAATCTGTAGGGATTGATGGATGGGCCCGTGCATCTTGGAAACAATCTACAAACACTCATTTCCAAAACAATGCCTTTTAGGGAGGGTAGCGCAAGCAACATGTGTTGTTTTGTGTCTGTACTTTCTCACATCGTTTTTCAGTCAACGGCCATGCGAGAATACGGCTCGATCACGTGTAACGAGGCGGTCGTGTTCCAGCCGTGAATCAGATTTTACACTGTAAATTTTTCCCAGATGTTACTTACAGTCAAGCAGACGCTGACAAATTGGGAGAAGGGCGTAAACAGAATCGATTGGGCTTTGGGGGCAAAATTTGTCAGCGGAGACGTGGATCAATACACTGAAGTCAGATTGTTGTTTGCAGGCGGCAAGTTAATCACGAAATGTAGATTTATTTATTTATTTAAATCAAACTGGGTTTTCAGTTGACAAATTCTTCTACTTTCCGTTCCTTCTATCTTGATTCTTTGGTTGCATTCTTGCAAAAAGCATCTTTTCCCCCTCTTTATTTATCTGAGTTTGATTTACTGACACTGGTGTTCCCCAGGGAGCCATATATCTGCTGTCTTCTAAGTTTTTACATCTGCTCCTCTGGATTATAACTGTTTGGGTTTATATCCATGCATACTTGTTCAATCACATTTTATTGCCAAAGTTATTGGATATCGCCCGCTTACCTTCGCGCTCATCTGTCATGCAACGTGGAGTAGCTACAGCTTCACCAAAGCATCATCTGAGATCCACAAGTGCATCTTCTGCACACTTTTGCAGCCGTTGCATGTCAGCGTGTGAGAATGAATCAAATGCTGTCCGTGCAAGCTGTCAACAGAGTGAAGCAGACGTCCTCTGAGTTTGATCTACTGTCCTGCTGAGTGTTTCCTTCTGTGATCACACACGCTCTCTTCAAACTGTGTTGCATTGACGTGTTGCTGTTGCACCTCCTCATCCTTGCTTGTCCCTCTCTCTCTCTCTCTCTCTCGTTCACTTGTTCTCTATCTTAGTCTCCCTCTCTCACTCACTGCGGTGGTTTTGCAGTGTGGCTCCCTGCTTTGATTGGTTTGTCGTAATGGGGTTAACCCTTTCCTCCCCAGAGAGCGGGGATGCACTCTTCCTTGTCTTTTCTTCTTCCCTCCATCCTGAGGTGGCTTGGCTGCATCTGTCAACCCCTGCGGAGATGCTTCGGGCTCTATTTAAACACTGAGTCAGAGTTGCATGCTTTCATTCATTTTTAATGCTGTGATGAAAATGGATATGAGTCTACTGGGAAAAGGACACAAAAAGAGTGTGGCTGTGTTCCAAACCAATTGAGATGCCTATGTAGGCAACATTTTATGATGCACGGGTAGTTTTTAGAGACTCTTGATTCTATGGTACCTCATAACGGAGAAGGCAGTCCCAGAATGCATTGCTATGAGCTGGGGGGAAAAAATTATCGATGCAAATTATAAAAGTGATTTGTTCAATGGAAAGTACTTATACTATTTAGACATGAACTGATATAAAAAATACTAGCTGATACCTATAGATAGATAAGGTTGTTTGAAAAAAATTATATCTACATGCAATATTTTACATAAATATGTACTAACATGATTATATTGATCATTTCCAATATAAAAATACTGCAAAAAAAATGTAGATATATACAAAAAAGTCTAATTATATTGTTTTCATATTCAATCTTTCATAAAATGTTCTGCAAAAGTAATCTAAATGTATAATTTGAGGAAATACACAAATACATATCTAATAAGATCGTCAGCCATTAACCAATCATGTGTCCGTAATAAAAATAAAATAGTTCAGGCTAATTAAACGCACACGATTGTACTCAATATTTGTGTGCTATATAGTGTATTTTTAGATCTCATTAGCAGCATGTTAAATGTTAATTACTGAAATCATTTGATTCTCATGTTGACTTGTATGCTATTTGTATGATGTAAGAGTTGCTGCTTATGTAGAGCAAGTTGTTCACTTTGGAGATTTTGTTTGTAGCCATCTGTGTAGGCAGCTCATAGCTTTAGGAACGGAGCATGTGTGTTTGATTGATATGATGGGAACGTTAGTGTGTGTGTAATATATAGAGCGATTGTGATTGATAGTTTCAATTAAAGCGGGCTGTCAGCTGGCAGAAGGAGAAGTCTTTCTCAATACATTTGGTTTGGCTCATTTGGCAGGTGTCTAAAGTGACAGTCTCTACAAGAACGTGTGTGTGTGTGTGTGTGTGTGTGTGTGTGAAGCACCTGTTGGTGTGTAGCTCTCCACACGGTCTGATTCTGAACTGCACATGTATTATTAAGTGGTAAACAGCCTTCTATAGACACAGCGGCAGTGCTGCTGAAAACTTTTCACTAAAGACAGGCTCGATATTTCAGCTGCCATTAATATTTCAGCACGCGTTCCCAGCAGCCTTCCAACACTGCAGAGTAATATTCTGTTATTCCTTACCATTTTTCTCTGATGGCTTTAGAGGGGAAAGACGCTAGCACACTGTGAATAAAAATGCATGATGGATATTATAAATAACTCTTTTGATTGCCATATATATATATATATATATATTGTTCCTCCTTCTGCAGTCATGTGTCTCATTACAAGTGTGTTCAAATAAAAAAACAGACAGATGAAGCCTGTGCAAAGAAATAAGACATGCAATTTTACAAATATGTTCACTTGCTTTTATTAAAAATGTTTTTTTTAAGTAGGCGGTACCATGGTACAGTGATGTATCACATAGGAATACAATGGCACATTTAGTTATTATGGTATTTTAAGGTATTTAAAAAGTAACATGTTTTTACCATGGGGTAAATCCAAAAAGGTCAAAGAAATTTAATTTACCTTGTTGATATTATAGTATTTTCATTGGCTCACGTCCAAATCATTATACAACTATGGCACCACATCTAAAATGCCATTATTATATTCGTACTAAGGTATTTTTTTACGGTATCCTAAGGTTAACCACCATTCAATATTATTGCAATTTAAAATACTGTTTGAATATATTTTAAATGTAATTTATTCCTGTGAAGCTCCGCTGTATTTTCAGCATCATTCCTCCAGTCTCCAGTGTCACATGATCTTCAGAAATCATTGTGATATGATGACTTCATGCTCAAGAAACGCATTATTATCAGTGTTAAAAACTGAAAATATTGTATGTGTATTGTAATACTATGTTTCAGATGGTTTTTGATGAATAGAATGTTCAAAAGAACAGGAAATGCTTTTATGTTTCAAATTCTACCAGTTATTTTTGTAGAAAATTCCAAGGTACTTTTACGTAAACCTGGTTTCTCTTATGCAACATATCTGTAAGTCATATTATTATTAATATAAATGAACATTTTGGCTTCGGTGTAGCTTCATTTAATCAAAGGTAAAAGTCATTCTGCATTATTTGAATGTTTATTGTTGCATTTAGCCTCATTTTCTTTCAACCTTTCTACCTGTTAATAGTTTCCATTGCCATTAATAAATGTGTTAATTCTGTGACATTACAGTACATTCATTGTCCAATATACTTTATTGCATGTAAATTATCAATCTTATTATTCATAAATGATTTCTGAAGACTGGAGTAACGATGCTGAAAATTCAGCGTTGCATCACTGGAATAAATGTAAAATGTATTCAAATAGAAAACAGTTATATGAAATTGTAGTAATGTATCATTTTTATTGTATTTTTATCAAATAAATGCAGCATTTTTGATCATAAGAGACTTCTTATGCACATATAAAACAATGCAAAACTACATTAAACTGTAAAATCAGTTCGCCGCTTTGCAAAAAAAAGCCAGTCTTGTTGCTTCAGTGCTAAATGTTCATCTCTGTGCAATCAAGAAATAATAATTGGTGGTGGGGCTCCGCTAATGTGCATTTATAAGCCCTTTCGTGTTTAACCAAACAAATCACTCATATTTGTTAGCATTTATGACGCTCTAAATCTGATTTGTGTGCAGTACTCTGTAGCCTGAAGTGATTCATCTTTGTTGTAGATGCTTGTAAATTTGATAATATTGCCAGTGAGGCAAGACCGTTTCGTCTGTGTGTAACAGTGACACTCTCTTGCTCTTTTCCCCCTCGATGTCTCTTATTAGCATGTTATGAGATTAGCATACTTTAGTGTTCAGTGTCATCTCTAGTCCTCTGTGATGTCTGACTAATTGGTTACATTAATTAGTGCTGGTGGTGAGGTCATAATGATCATATTTATGAGATTTACATGTCATAAAACTGTGTCAGTCGAACAATCATGATGGAAGTTAGTTATTATCGGTTGTAATAGTGAATGTTGACCTCACATTCAGTTTGCATTTTATGTGCTGTTGAAGAAGAATGAATATAATAGTGATTCAGCTAAGGTGGTGGATTTGAAATGACTTTTCTCTTAATTTCCACACTTAATTTGCATCCTTTTCTCTTCCTTTTTTTGGATTGATGCTTAAAAAGCTTGATGCACTTGTCAGTAATTGTCAAAAACAGAGAAGGAAATATTAAATTGCCCAACAAAAATGCCTTGCATTAGGACTTCTGAGTTTAAAAATGTGAACTTCCCAAAGAGGACTTGAATGCAGCACTATTCTGGTGAAAATGGAGAACCGATCATACCAGAAATCATACTGTCATTATGTTGCAATTTAATTAAATCGATGCAATTTCAGTTCAGTAGACAAAGTAAATGTGCTTCATCTGATGTCAACAGAGATGCAGATTTTCTTAGTTATGCCGATAGCTAGGTACTAGGTTTTGGTTAATGCACTGATATTTAAATGCATTTATAAATTAAATGGCACGTCCTTTATATTCCAGTATACAGTGGACAAAAGGAGCCCGTGCAGCGTTACTCCTGGACTTCCTGTTGGAGTTGCATGTTTACATTAGCTGGTCAGCGTGAGAAAGGACAGAATCTCCAGAGGACACAATGTTCATCTTCCTCGGTCAAAGATGCACAAGAAAAACTGCTGTCATGCATAAAAAAACAAACAAACCTGGGGCTCTCCACAATCACTGGAACAGTTTTACAAGAGCTCGGTTGTGAAACTTCTACTTCTACCTACACTGACAGACAGCATGCTAATGAAATGATTCGAAACACTCATGGAGATGAGATTGCTCTTGATTACTTTACTCTCAGTTAATGCAATTGTCTAAAATGTGCAGTCTACTAGATTACCTGAAGAAGTGAAGAAACAGCTCAAATGAATCATCGATGGCCTGAGGGTGAGTACATTTTCAGCAGTTTTGGGTGAAACATTCAATTAAAATGTTACCAACAGCTCACAAACGTTCGGAAAACACAGCCAAGAAGTTCATAAATGCATGGATATTAAGATTATTTTTTGATTGAACAGACTCATAATCACCAGAGCGTTGCACGCAGAGAACATGTTTGTATGTGAATCACAGCTGTTTGTCCTGGCTTTATAAAATATGTTGCATATTTGTTTTTTCTCCCATGGACCCTTAACAACACACTACGCACTGCGGGATCGTCAGATGATTATCACGTGTCGCCAAGCTTGAACGTTTGGGTCGTGGACTCATCATTTACGGGTTCACATGCAGTCCCAAACCCGCCGCCTCCTGCTGTGAGGTTCTGTGTGTTTTTCCACATCCAGAGAGCTCTTCAGTCGGAGGGAGCTTCCCTGAAAACATTCGACTTGTGACCATCGAATGCAGAGAAGAAGGTCTTCTGCTTTCTCACACTGAAACACATCAGTATTCAGAAAGCGTGCTCTTGTTGTGACAGGCGTTAGCATTCAGTACTGACTGATCTCTCTCCTGTTTCAGTAGTGAGGACTGATGTAAGCGACGCTGAATCAATGAGCTCAGATGTTGTGTCCGGCCTGCAGTAGTGTGCTTTATTTTTATGAGGAATAATAATAATATTTTGTTAATCTTTTATTTGGCCCTCGAGATTTAGATAAGCAATCCAGTCCAGCACACAAACCAAAATGTTTGTCAAATTGCAACGTTAAGGAGTTCACAACAGCGTTATTATAGTAAAATAAAACTACTGTAGTTTTATAAAAATAAAAAATTCACTTTTTTGGTTTGATACTTGTTTTAATTTACTGTTTGAAACATGCATATTGTTTCACTTATTAAATAAAATATATAAAACATGTAACGATTTAAAATAAATTAATAGTAATCAAAACTAAAGATGTAAAAACTTATAAAATGACAGACACAAATGACTTTCATTAAAATTTATTCATGTAAAATATTTAATAAAAAAAGAAATTCAGTTAACCTGTACTAGTATCTAAATGGTACTAAACTAACACTGGTTCACACAGGACGAGTTCTTGCATTCGGAAACAGTCCTAAGTAGCTCAAACAAAACAAAAGGGTTTTGGGGTGTGTTTTAAACTTTAAATTTTACTTGGTGTTTTAAAAATCATGTCACGCATAGCATAGGATCCTGAAAAAAATCAGATGCAATGCAACAGCCAAAAGCATTTATTTTGCATGCAACAAGAGTATTTCTCCATTGATGGGCATTGAAAGGTATAGTCTTGTATTCTGATGAAATAAGATTTATTGCAGTGAGGTCGAACCATCTTCCCAGCGGGGAACATGTCAGCTCTCCAGATGCACAGAAGAGCAAAGGTGGGATTAGATTTCAGAAGTACCTGCAGACTAATGCCTTCAGTCTATTTCCCAGAGATCAATCTATCAGCCGCTTGATCTGTCAGTCTTTACGGAGGCCAAAATCCTTCTCCCAAACCAGGAAATTACAGTTTGTGATCAGGAAGCGAAAAAGAAGAATGGAAACGTGAGGAAGAGCAACTGAATGATGGATGGGAAAAGATCTATCTATCTATCTATCTATCCGTTCATCTGTCCTTCCATCCATCTGTCCGTCCATCTATCCATCTGTCCATCCGTCCGTCTATCTATCTGTCTGTCTATCTGTCCACCTATCCATCTATCTGTCCATCCGTTCAACTGTCTATCTGTCCACCTGTCTATCCATCCGTCCATCCATCCATGTCCATCCATTCATCCGTCCATCTATCCATCTGTCCGTCCATCCATCCATCCGTATATCCGTCCATTTGTCCATCTGTCTGTCCATCTATCTATCTGTCTGTCTATCTGTCCATCTGTCTATCTGTCTGTCTATCTATCCATCCGTCCATCCGTCTATCTGTCCATCCGTTCAACTGTCTATCTGTCCATCTGTCCGTCCATCCATCCATCCGTCTATCCGTCCATTTGTCCATCTGTCCGTCCATCTATCCATTTGTCCATCTATCTGTCCGTCTATCTGTCCATCAATCCATCCGTCCATCTGTCTATCTATCCATCTGTCCATCCGTCTATCTGTCCATCCGTTCATCTGTCCATCTGTCTTTCTATCTATTTATCTATCGCACTAATATTACTGTATTTTTTATATTTATAGAATTTTAAAATATAATGTTACTGTATACAGTAACCAGTTTTAGTGGCTTGAACAAAATTGATAAAAAAAAGTAAAATATCTAAAATCTGTAATTTTAACGTAAATTGATTGCATCATGTAAAGAAAATACAGATAATTTCACATTATTAAATAAAAGTAAAAACACACATATATTATAATATAATATTAGATAATTTAACTTTCATTATTGTTTTTTTTTTACACAATATATTAAAAAATTCTAAATATTTTTTTTTAAGTATGGGATAACTGCTCATCACTGACTAGTAACAGTGAGCAGTGTAGCACACTATTTTTTTTAAATGTTAGCTGTCAAATAATGGCTACTTCTCATACAATATTTTTTAATAGTAGTAGTCAGAATTCAGTGTATTGTTCATTCTGGACATCAGGTAGAAATACTTCTGTTCACCTTTGTCCAAAAGGGGGTGGGGATAAAAAAGAGATTCCTCCTGGACATCAAAGGTGCATACTTACACGGCCTGAATATCTGATGACAGACACACGGCTTCAGGCTTTTAGTATTCAGTTCAGATGGATCCTATCTGTCCAAAACCAGGGCTGAAAGCTTGCCCTGTAAACAGATGAAGGAGGAGAGATGCGGGACTGAAGATGAAACAAGTGAAGAGAATGTGCTGTTCTCCAGCAGGACTGTGAATGCTGGGGAAAAGTGCTATGTCCAGACCTTTTTATTTGATTATTTTTTGTTATTTTATCAATGCAATGTAATCCAGTAATAATTATTTTCTTGAGCAATGCAATGCTATGCAATGAAGTAATGAGAACTTGTATTTTACATTACATTTATATTTAATGTAATGCAGTCCAACCAACCAAATTAATTTTTATGTGACATTTAGGGATAGGTTGATCTGAAATCAGATTTAACAAACCTCCAAAAAGTTAATTTTGTTTTTTTGTTTCATTAATCAATGCCATTTAGTTTTATTTTATGCAATGTAATGCAACAATTATATATATTTTTTTGCATTTATATTTACATTGATATGTTACATTAAAAAAAAG
Organism: Carassius auratus; assembly: GCF_003368295.1. Taxonomy (NCBI): domain Eukaryota; kingdom Metazoa; phylum Chordata; class Actinopteri; order Cypriniformes; family Cyprinidae; genus Carassius; species Carassius auratus. The sequence goes on along the minus strand of NW_020526399.1, from coordinate 53,002 downwards.
TTACATTCATTTTTAAATTTATTTAATATGTATTTATATTTAACATGTAATATAATGCAATACAAACAACCAAATTATTATTATTATATTTTTTTATTTTCAAAGTGCTGCATTTCAATGCAACCAACTAAATGCATTTTTTATGTGACATTTAGGGACATGAAATCTAAAATGAGTAGTTTCAAATTAAATGCAATGCAATATAATTTGGGGTGAAAATGTGCATAATCAAAATATGACCAGGAGATATAAAGCACCCATAAAGTCTTTTCCGCCTGTTCTGGTTTCATCTATAAAATATGTTACATATAAGCCAGAACAAGTGAACAAGACTATAAAATATCTATAAAATATCTGATGCAACTTTGGCAAATCCAGCAACCAGTTCCTCTTCAGAAACACTCACAGTAACACCTGGGGACCTGTAAACATGCCTTAAATTTCCTGACAGACTGATAAAAACCTGTGCATCATCATTCCCAGAAATTGCCTTATTTTGTCCTTCTCTTGTCCTTTTCCTTTCTCTCACTTTTGTACCTCTCTTTGTATCTGTACTTTTGGAGCGACTGTAATTGAATAACCTTTACGTCAATAGAGTAACACTCTCTGCTCCTTCTCAAAGGGTCACGGAGACGAAACACAGCGTATTGTGAACTCATTGAAGGCTTTATGAACTGTGACTGCTTCAAGGGAGTAGGTAACGAAACTTATTTTTCAGTAGCGTGACAAATAGCTGCTTCAATCTGCTTTTTAGGTCCGACTAAACTCAGAAGAGTGATACCCAAAGGAACAGATTTGGATGCTCTGCAGTGAATGGGTGCCGTCAGAATGAGAGTCTTTAAGATTTATTTTCTGATATTTCCCATCTGTTTACGTAGACAAAACCCTCAAAATTAATCTGCCCAAACTATTTTATTGTATTGTTTTACTGCAATGCAACCAACTAAATTAATTTTATGTGACATTCTGGGACAGCGTTATCTAAAAGATAATTAACCCCAAAATCTATTTTAGTTTTTATCTTAGTATTTAATTTATAATCAGTGCTGTGCAATTCAATGCAACCAACCAAATTAATTCATTAAGAGACAAACAGGTTAATCTGAAAACGGATATAACAACCCCCTAAAAATCTGCTCAAACTTATTTTATTTGATTGTAATACTACATTTTATTTTATTTTATTTATGTGAGTTGCAATGCAACTGAAAACAGTTGCAGTGCATGCACTGAATATAACCAAATTCATTTTTAAGTTACATATAGAGACAGCTTAATTTGTAATTGTCCATTTTTATTTAATTTTATTTTTCAATACTCTGCAGTGCAACCAAATGCATTTTTATGTGACATTTTGAATATGACAGAAATTATCTGCATTACTAATTTTTGCACATGCATATGCTATTTTGCTGTCGTTTGTCCTTTTTAGGGTTTCCCGTACGGACCATAATTACATAAAACATACCATATGGGTTACCGTAATCTGCCATGCATTGCAACCTGTGGTGTGACGATGGTCCAGATCAGATTAAATCAGACATGATGTGTGTTTCTATTTCTTTACAGATCCAATCCACAATATGCCAAACATCGACAGTATAAATGCAGTCTTTTATGTGTGGTTTTCTGGCAGATCTCGGGCCCTGGGCTTCACAGATGAAGCGTAGGCTGTGATCAGATGTCCTCACAGTGCCAGCGCTTGGCTGCCAAACTCTGCGGCACCCATCTGCCCTTTACAACATGACCTCATCGGCACGGCACGCCACTCACGTGTTTGAGAGGGACACGGTGAGTTCACTAGTCTATAATCATCGTCTTACAGCACGCTCCAAACATGCATTGTAAAGCCGGATATTACTGGGATGACTCAGTAAATCTATTGCTTTGATTAGTTTAGTGCTCGAGAGAGACTGCCAGCATGTTCTAGATTCTCTGCTTCAATCCCGGGACACTCAAAAGGGGGTGCAACATCTAATTCAACATCATTTTATCTATTGAAAGGGATTTCTGCACCACAAGCAGATCAAATGGCATATTGCTAATATAATGACTGTTTCCAAACAGGTTTTCGAACACAAATCAGCGTAGTGAGTTGAAATGAGCACTTATTAGAGACAATCAGTGTTATTTTTGTGTAATTTCATATATATTATAGTATTTATTAATATTTGGAGTTTTTATTTTATTTTGTAATATCAGGTTTCATTTTAGTTTACGTTTTGGTACTATGTACTTTCGTTTTTTTTATTTAAAAAAAATATTTTTAGTATTTTTTTAGTATTTGTAGTAATTAATCTACTTCGGTTGAATTCAGTTTTTTATGTATTATTTATTTAAATTATTATTATTGGTTAGATTTTTTTATTTTATTCATTATAATTTTATTATTTTTATTAAATTAAATTAAATTATAATTATAATTATTAATAATGCAATAGTAAATAAATAAATATTTTGTTTCCACTTTATTACAGTTACTGAAAATGATTTTTTATCATTTTAGTTTGGAATAACAATAACATTTTTTAATTTTAATTTTGTAATTTAGCCTTTTCAGTACATCAAATTAAACTAAATCAAAATGATAAACGTTGCATTGGCAACTAGCTGAAATTAAATAAAAAAATATATATATATTCTATTACTATTATTATTATTATATTAGTTATTTTAATTTAATGTCAAGTATGAAAATGTTTTTTAATGGTTTTAATTTTAGTTATAAAATATTCTTATAATAACCCTGTGGAGAATTTATCCTTGGATTCCAAAATTTTTTTGAAAAATAAACTTTTGGAACAAAGAGACTTTTCGATTACAATTTTGATGCTAAGTTTTGTTCAATCATTCATGCACACTATTTTGTTTATGTGTTTTATTTTTTTATGCTGGTCTATTACTGTGGTAAAGTTAAGTGTTTAAATGCATGGTGCCAACACAAAATGTACAGAGCAAAAAAAAAAGTTACAAACTTTTCTACTCAAAAAGCACACTTTGAGTTTTTCTAACTTTTACTGGCATGAGTGTGACTACAGTAGTAAAGTCTTAATTCTGTTTGGTTGTGGCTTAATGTTATTATGTTTTTATCTTTTGTTTGCCTTGTAAATGTCATTATGTGTGACACCTATATGGGCAATTGTATGATTATTAAAAAAAAGCAGAATGTGCTGCAAATTGTCAAAAGTCTGTTTCCAGTTTAGTTTCTGGTTCTTCTGAATCCAAGCATCGTCTCTGTGTCAGACACACAAGTAAATACATTCAGCAGCTCAGACGGGTCATGAATGCATGAACTAAACATTACTAAACTGGTAATGTATGTTTGATGCTCGGATGTCATCACCGTGGCACATCCTAAAAGGTTTTTCCACTCATTAGCACTTATCAGTCACTTCTGCCAGTTTTTTCAAACCATGGTATGAATTATATGCAAGCACTCTCCCTGTGCAAAAACATTCAATCACCTTTTTACATAAACAAGAGGATGAGAAGAGAACAGAGTGAAGAGAACAGCTTTAAATAGACAGGAACACGCTCACAAATCAATACAGCGGGGAGCTGGGTAAATCTTAGGAAAACTGCAGAGAATGTCCTTGTAAAAATAGTGTTTTTTTTTTATTTATTGTTTTTTTTTGACCTGGACATTTCCTTGTGTGGGATTCATCTAGTTTCAGTCTCAGTTCTGAACTGAAGTTAAATTCTGTATTTATGTGTCAACATCCTACATTTAGGCTAATAAACTATATTAATTATTATTAGTGATTATCCTTGATTTATTATTATTATTATTATTAACATTATTAGTGAATAATAATTAACTGAATAATGATTCAATATTATTATTGTGGTTTAAATTGTTCAATTAAACATTATTTATAATACATGCATTAATAAACACATACATCATTTTTGTTGTTAAGAATATTAATAAAATAAAACTAACTATTAATAGTAATAGCAAACTAATAATTGTTTAATTATATTGCACATTCTGCCACTTTGTGTGTGTGTGTGTGTGTGTGTGTGTCTAGAAAATGTACAGTGAGTGTTATTATAGTTTATGAATGTTAATAAAGTCATGTTAAAAAATAAATTAAAGTTTGTAAAGATGCAAAACGTATGAACTTAACATGATTTTTATACAGTAACCCAGTCACAAGCAAGCTGGAAAAACTGTGCAATTAGCCTTTTAGGAAAGAATCGGGCATTACCTACATATAATTCATCTTTAGTTATAGTTTTATAGTTTACTATAAGATAAGGAGATGCTTGCAATTTCACTGGTGCTTGCAAAATGTTTATTTCTTCAGATTATGCTACGTCTGAATGGCCATCAGTATGGAAAGATGCTTTTTGCAGCAACTGGACCATGCTTTATCATTGACCCTCTTCCCAGTTATAAATCTTAGTGGTTGATCAGTGCATGCACAGTTAAGAGGAGTTTAGATGCTCCATTCGCTTTGCATAAAACTCTGAGCCTAACTGCTGATCACTGTTATTCATTCACAGTTTTGTTATTATTTGCTTCAGTCGAAGCGCTATCAGTTTCCTCTGTGTCTGGATGCTGCTGGAACACACTTAACATCTCTTTGAAGTGCAGGGGATATTTTAAGGCATGGCACACATAGGGGAGCTGAGGAAGAGGCCGAAACCAGTGGAGAGAGATGGGAAACGTAATTTGAAAGGACGTAGATTTCAAAGATTTAAATATGACCTAGATCAGCGCTGACGTCAGAGCAGAGCCACAACCGACTTCACGGTCGACGACATTTGATCTGGTGATGCTTTCTTCTGTTAAAATATCACAGTTACTGCACTAGAACTAAAGGAAATAAAGTTTTTTTTTAAAATTCAAATAAAAATGCTTCAGCGTTCCCTGAACGTTCTTTGAATGTTAGTTAATGATTCCCAGAACGTTTAATGTTGGTTAGACAGGAACGTTTTTTTTTTACATAAACTTCCTGTTTCCTGTACATTTGGAGAATGTTCTCAAAAAAGTGACCAGAAAGGTAAAATAAGGGGGAAAGTTCTGTGAATGCATTGAAAACGCAAAACGGTGAAATGTTTCTTGTCCCGTCAGTTTGAACTCGATGAAACACATGAATCACGTAAATGATTCATCCTATTTAAAATCCCCAAATGGCTAAATTTTGATAAAATAGATGACAATTAGACATCATAAGAGTGTTTTGTGTTTTGGCAGATTAATTAAGACACGTCCTCTCGCATGACAGAGTTTCTGGGTAGTAATTTGCCAGCAGCACTTGGCAGGTAGTAGCTAAAGTAAATAGCTTTATAATGAAATCTCCACGGGTTGCGTTCTTTTTACAAAAGCACAACGCTAATGGAAGGTCAGCTAAGAAACGCCAAAGAGTTTGCCGTTTTGACTTTATAGTGCTCTCCTGATCAGTGGCAGCTCCAGACAATTTTGATTGGGGGGGGGGGGCAATGGGGGGTCCTGGTCATTTCAAGGGGGTCTCATGAAAACCAAACAAAAAATACAGTGGCACTGGGCACGGCTAATAACTGCATATTACTGCATCGAAAATACATTTTGCTCCATAATTAGCAAAAACTATGACTTTATTCAGCATTGTCTTCTCTTCCAAGAGAGTTCAAAACAAAGCAGTTTGTGATATCCTGTTCACGAAGGAATCATTCGTTGTAACCGGATCTTCTTGAACCAGTTCACCAAATAAAACTGAATAGTTTGAAATGGTTCGCATCTCCAATAAGCATTAATCGCCAAATGACTTAAGCGGTTAACTTTTTTAGCGTGGCTGATACTCCCTCTGAACAGGGCCATGCAGAGACCTTTGGAGGGGCAGGTGCTCAAAGTATAAAAGGGCACATGGAACAAGGTTTTAAATGGCGCTGTTCAAAATATCAATACAGCAATATATTGTGATGCATTCCTTGCTGATTCACATATAGATATGGATGGTTATGTATTGATACAGCAGCAAATGCTTTGATGCAGTTTTGAAAAAGAAACAATAGAGAAGACAATTTCAAGTTTAAAATAATAATAGCTCTGGGATTAGAAACTGAAATGTCTTAAATTGTCCCAACCTGATGGCTTTTTCTTCTCTGTTTCAGCATTAATCTATTATTTTAACCATCACTACTACTCTTGCACCTAATCAATAAGTCCACCTTAAATATTGATACAAAACATAAAAAACTGATACACTTGAATACAATGATTAATATTATTACTACTGTTGTAGTTGTTATTGTCTAAAATTGAACACCTTTGCAACGTAAACAAATGACAGGCTACATTTGTTATTCATATCCTTCACACTGCACTTTGATGTCAGGTATATTATGCATTTTTTATTGACATTGATATTTTTACATTTATTTCCAGAGAGATATTATTGAGTTTACAGGCTAAAGTGGTCTTGCTGTTGTAAACACTGTTGCTATTGTAGAAAAAAAAATATTTGCGTCACATTTAAAATATAATTATATAATTAATTTCTGAATTGTTTTTATTTTTATAATGATATGTTTTTATTTTTAGTCATAATTCAGAGAATGAGAAAATCTGAATAAGCCTTACCAGTGTTGTGATAATTATTTTCAAGGCACTCAACGTGTTAAAAAATAATTAAGTACTGTACTATAATAAAAGTTTAGTCAAATAACTTAAAAAAAACCAGACCCCTCGATGCCTTACTGTGTTACTTCTACACTACAGGGCTACACACAGCACTATAAACAACATATCTGCATGTTCTCACATCACATCGTTCTTGTAAAATAATAATAAGTATATAAACATCAAAATCACTTCGCTGAGAATGAAACACCACTTACCAGCTGCCACGATGTTGAAAATATCCTTTAGCAATTAAAAAATGTGATTGTGGCGTGAGGAATTTTCCCGGTCAGGTGAAAGGTCATCATGTTGGTAATTTTATTTACGGCTAATTAATTATTAATAAATTGTAATAATATTATGATTGGGCGTTGGCAGGCATTCACAAAAGGGTATGTTATTAAAAAAAAAAATTCGAGGAAATTTTGCTATGACAAAAGGGCACTTAAGGGGCAAAGGAGCAGGTGCTCAAGTGAACCGGTTCTTTCGGACAATTCGATCAAATAAACGAGTTGAGAAAAAAAACGGTTCACCGGTTCTTTTGCGCTCGATGTAATGTCATTAGCGATGACTGCCCTTAATTCAAGCCTTCAGTTTACCCGCGTTTATAACCTAAGCACAGAATCAGTTCAGAATCAAACACCAAAAGAATCAGTTCGGTTCAGACGAGCTGTGAGTCAGTCTGCGTCACACTGAATCACACATGCGCAGTATCATCAGCTCCTCGGTTCACGAATCGGACGCGTCTGACAGAAACGGTTCTCGGTTCAGTGTACGAATAAATGTCGAAATAATTATTATTTATTATTGTTCTGAGTAGTTTGAAGATTTTTTTTTATCTTTATCCCGGATATATATATATATATATATATACATAATTCATCTTTGCATGAGTCGTTTTCAATCTGTACACAAAAGAGCTTATGCATTGCTTGCTGACAAACAATAGTTTAATAAGTCAAGGAAGTCAAATAAGTTTTATTTTCTCCAATGGACTGCAGGTAAACACAGCCTGAAAATGTAGACAAATATCCACCTCATCGGCTACTGTTTTTGATTTCTGTTTAAAGTTTCCAATAGTGTGCATGAGTGAACTGTCCAAATGAATCAAACTAAATCATGAACTTCTGAATCCCTGAATTTGAACTGTTCAGTCAAAAGAGTGATTCATTTGCAAATGTGGCATCACTAGTTCTGATTTTTTACAGCTGGTAGCAAATAAATGACAAGGACAATATTATAACTTATTAAGTGTAATATTTAATTTATATTTAATTATAAATCCTTTATAAAATCACAGTTTCTGCCACTGCATTTTGAAACAAAATAAATAAAAAAATGCATCATGAAAACTAAGTGTATTTGTCTTGTTTGCCAATAAAACATCTGTACTTCATTAAAAACATGCTTAATTTACCTGAACAACCAAACTACATTAAGATATTTTGTTGCGTTTCATTTGCAGATTCATGTTTCATGCATGACAATTCACTAAATTCACAAATTGTATTTTATTGCATGTTTTCTATTCCATTAATGCAGTGTTGTCAGTGCCTTTAGTTAGCTCTAGCAATGCAACTATAACCTCATATTGGATATCTGTCTGGTTTTTCTTCATTCTGGCAGGGCAGGTGTGAGGGTCTTGGCTCTCAGCAGGTGAAGGCAGGTGTTAAAGCGGATGGTGGAGAGAAGCCGTGATCAATGCCGTGGTGCCCTTCACTGTTTCAGAGCGGCAGGACGGCATTAGCATTCTTAACATGAAGAACAGGGTCTGGTGTGGCAGGAAAACACACGTTTGCTCAATCTGTTCACACACACACACACACGTGCGCATTGCAGTTCTGCAGTCCTGGTTTGCATGCATGCTCTGTTTGCATCCATTTTTTCCCTCTCTGAGAGCATAGTCTATCAATTGTTTTACAGACACTTAAACAGGAGATGCTAGCTGTCCTCAGGAACTTTACACTGATAAACGGATTGTGGTTCAGTTTAATTAGCTGTTTCTATAAAGGGGAATAACTAACATGTTCGTCTCCTGGGAGTCAATACTGAAAGCAATCCTTTAGGTACTTAATCAATACAATATATATATGTTCCAAGTTAGAATATGCAGCATCACTGCATTTATATATTTTTATTTATTTATTTACTTTATGAGTGTGTGAGTGTCCCACTGCAGTGGTAGGTTTATTTCACTGACATTTTTAAGATAAAATACACCCATAATAAAGATGCATTGTCTAAAAAACAAGTCATGACATCTAATGTAGTGCTGCATAAATACATTTATCTTGTTCTAAGGATTTCTAGATATTTCAACTGGACAAAAAGTGTGTGTGTGTTTGTGTGTCTGTGTGTGTCTGTGTGTGTTTGTGTGAAGATCAGAATTAGAGCAACCTATAATTTCCTAAAGTTCAAGGTCACTGCAATGTCCCTTTCCCACAGCAAAACTGATAAAAATTAAAATAAATAATAAAAATGAAGTATTTATAGATTGTTCTCTAATGTTGATCTGGCTGTCTGTCTTGTTGAAGGAAGACTTCATGGGGTGTGTTTCCCAAAAGCTTCGCTGAGTGTGGTGTGTCTGCACGAGAAAAAAATACTTTGTGGGTTTAGTGTAAAAAATAAAAAACATTTAAAAAATAAAGGTCTCTTGATGTGTTAGTTAGTAAATGCAATTACATTAACAATAACTAAAACAATTATGTTAATGGTTCTTGATGCAATTACGTTGGTAATGCAATAGCCAAGATGAAAAATAGCAAATGCTATTACATCTTTAATATTTCAAGTTGTATAAATTAATTATAAATCCATTTTTTTTGTTTGATTGTTTATATATTTAAATGATTTTATATATTTAAAAAATAAAATCCTGCTTTTTGAACCAAAATATAATTGTATATGCAGATCTGTATTTAGGCCACTGATATATTTATATACACAACTGTGTAAGTATTTCTATTTATTATGTTTGAAATAAAATAAATGATTAATCATTAGATGCTTATAACTATAAAGATGTTATTGACTTGTATATAGAATAAAATCATTTCATGCATAATGAACAAACACCAATTAACAACATGATAATATTTTTGCATAGTTGAGTTTTACATAGTTGATTAACATTAGTCCATTTATAATAAACAAACGTGTTATAATTATAAATGAGCATTAATTTCTGTAATTGTGATTGATGGTTAGTTCATGATACCTACTGCATTAACTAATATTAATGAACTGAACCAGATTGTAAAGTGTTTCTTCATTTCAAGCCCATTTCCATTTCTGGTTCATTTCCATCCAGATCAATTTCATTCCATTGCAGCTGCATCATTATATGTTTCCGTCCTATTCGCTTCCAGCATATTCTATAAAGCACATTCTTTTATATCTTGCCTTTTCTTCATCTCTTTTCCCCCTTCGGCGGTGGTTTTAGTGGCGATATGAAGTTTTCATTAACTCACAGATGTCTGTCATAGCTGCCAATGTGTTCACATTAATAACCTTCACACACAAAACCATTTGATCATCGCTGGCCCACTTCTAATGACCCTCGCCTGGCTTCACACCATTTCATGAGACTCTGTGGCTGGAAAATACAAGAGCCCTTTACTGAAGGCCTGACTGAACCATGTTAATAGTTCTGCAGAAGTGAAAGGAATGGCTGTCAAACAGAAATATGCACAGATCAAGTGTTTTTATGTGTGAGGAAAACAGTTGATGGACTTTTTTTTACTGGAGGAAGTGTTATTATGGATTATGGACTCTCATATTGTGGCCAGAAGCAATGGTTTAAAGTGAAAACATCTTGGTGATGGATTTGTTTCTTACAAACACATAGCCTTTAGCGTCACTAGATATTAACTGATGGACTGGAGTGCTGTGCTGTGGGTTATCATGATGTTTTTAGCAGCTGTTTAAACTCTCATTCTGACGGCACCCATTCACATCCATTGGTGAGCGAGTGATGCAATGTGTAATTTCTCTAAATCGGTTCTGATGAAGAATTAAAACTCATCTACGGAATGCATGCATTTTAAAAGAAATGCCTATAGCCCTTTAGGAGCTTAAAAGTATAAACATTGTGTTGCATGGAAAAGTGCAGCAGGAGCTTTCTGTGAAACATCTCATTTCAGTGTTTCACAAAAGAAAGTAGTTTTGTAAATGGTGACCATTTTTATTTTTGGCTGAACTGCAGGCTCCAGTCTGTGTGTGTGTGTGTTTGTGTGTGTGTGTGTGTGTGTGTGTGTGTGTATGTGTATGTGTGTGTGTGTGTGTGTATGTGTGTGTGTGAAAAACCTTTTTTTGGAATGGAAAGGTTCCACGGATGTTAAAAGTTCTTCAAGGATCCATCGACACCAATAAAGAACCTTTATTTGTAAGAGTGTATTCCTTTAAAGTGTGTTCTTGCTGCCTGTTTGCACACACTCAGAAACACTCGCTCCGACTACGTGACTGTTAGCAGAAACAGTTTGACTCCAGATGATTTAAGTGAATGAAAACACGTCTGTGCTTCATCATCCGGGTATTAAACACACGCTTGACGCATCCTGTCCAGCATCAGCGTTTACATATAACTGGAATATATGACTGCAAAATAACTATGTTTTATTACCTTTGGCTCATTCTCTCTCTCTCTCTGTCTCTCTGAGAGCATGTGTAGACTAACATCGTGTTGAATCCCTGTGGAACCGATTATTTTCCCATCCATCAGCTGTCCGGCGGTCCTTGTTTACGATCATATCTCAGTCTGTTGTTCGTGTGGAATCGATGCGAGTGATCACACAAGAGAAGATTAGCAATACGTGATATCTCAACATCCTCGTGCATCTGTTTATAATCCTCTCAATAAATGTGCTACGGTGCTAAATATGGCATGCAAGCAGGTCACAGGTCACTCACGGATATCCTCTCTCTCCTGGCATTAGTGTCAGTGATAATGCAATCAGTGTCTGTGAGCATCATCTTGTTGGTCATTTCCAGCAGGAAACGAGTGTTTGTGGCTCATCTTGTTTGCTAATGTAGGTCACGGTCTTAATTAGCGAGCTAGTTTATGAGTTTTCAGCAGGTGAAAAACACCGCAATCATGTATGTGGCCTAAATGACATTTAAATGAGTGATGATTTAATCTGTATTTAAATGAATGTGGGTTTAGACTTGTAGACATTCATTTACACCAGATTGCACCGGATGTAGATTTATTTGTGGATTCAGACACTTGGCAACGTTTCTCTAAAACATCCCGAGCAGCAGATGATTCACACAGTAAACACAAACACTGACTCCAGTAGTTTAGTCATTGTTAAGCAGAGCACATATGCTTCGTCTGATCTTTTTCTCACTCGCTTCCCATTATAACAGTGTAATCACGACTAATGAAGAAGTCTATGGTGCAGATGCTCTCACACACACATACACACACACTTCATCTGTAAACGTTCATTTTGTTAGTCATTTGTTCTGCAGATTGCTCCTCTCAGAAGAGCAGATGTATAACGAGGGCTGCCAGTGAAGGCTTCAGACGTGCTAATTATCGCTAGTTTAATGAATGCTTTAGCTTAGTGATCTGAACTAACTCCTAAGACTAGAGTTCAGCATGTGGGTCATCTTTTGGAAGCACGTTTCCGACACATAAAAAAAGTTTTGCTAAATCACATTTAGGACATAAAAGCCGTAATTATGTGTAATGACATAAATTCATAATTATGACAAACAGTCAGAGGTTACAAGTCTGGCATAGGCCAAAACAAAACATAAAAAATGAGAACATTATAACAAAATTTGTCATAATTACTAGATTAAAAAGTCAAAATTGAGTCAAAAAATGACACAAGTCATAATTTTTTATAAATGGCCAAAAGTCTAAATTATGATTTAAAGTCATACAATATGTTATTTAGCCATAAAGCTCATAATTGCACATTTTTGTTATGTTAAAGTGTTATATTAATATGACTTATATCTCATAATTGTATGACTATATGAGACAAATCTCATAATTTGATGAATCATTTGTGAACCTGTCTGTGAAATCCAGGCTAAAGTATCAAAATTTAATTATGAGATAACAAGCTAAGTTTGATTTCAACCATTAATTTCACTATGATTTCAGTCTTTGACATGGCCTTACTCAGTTACTATTAAATATATGAAGGTCTTATTTAAAAAAAAAAAAAAAAATGTACTTTTTTTCTTTTTTTTTTTGCTTATGTGGAGGAATTAGACTAAAATATTGATTGTGCTACAGACATAAATGAATCAGTTTTTTTAAAAAGAAGATTTTGATATGAAAGACAATAAAACAGGTGAACCAAAGCTGAACTTTTTCTAAAAGAGAACATTATTTACCTCTCAGAAATTAAATAACCCTTATAAAAATATGTGCTAGTCATATTGCATGCGATCAGTGTTAATATTATGATCAGTAGTGTCTGTTTCGGTTTCAAACGAGTGTATTATTGGCCGTACGGTGACGTTGCTCTGACAGCCTCTGATTTGAACTGTCTTCTTTAATGTGGCTCCTCATTCTGGGCTTTATTCCCGTGATGAGAGGACACACTCGGTCGCAGCATGTCTCGAGGCTTGCATGACTTCATCAGCGCTCCGCTTCAGCGCTGGGGAGCTCCACATCATGCATAAACATGAGCTGTCACTATCACAGAGAGCCCCAGAGCTGCCAGCCAAAAGTGTGTGTGTGTGTGTGTGTGTGTGTGTGATTTGGAGGAGTTTCTGGAATGTGGAGCACAAGGCCGTGGATGTTCACTGATGTGTGTTTGAGCTCACAGTGGCAGTGGGTCAACACACCGAGCTCAGAAAGCACACTGCAAACAGATGGAGATACTCCCATGCATCTCCCACACCTAAACATGTGATCTTACTTACAATGCTAGAGGATTATTATGATTATGATGAGATACTAAATCACAATTATGAGATAAAAGACGGAATTAAAAATAAAACGATTAAAACATGATACAAAGCCACCATAATAACAAGTCAAAACTTAGATACTGTCATAAGTGACAAAAAGACAATATGAGATAGGAAATATGAGATTAAACGTTGAATTTATGATTTACTGGTGGTGATTATGATATATATTTTTAAAAACTGAAATATTGGAATATTAAGTCATAATTATGAGATAAAAGATGGAATTATGGCATACAAAGATTAAAGCATGATACAAAAGTCATAATTACAAGTCAAAACTTATATACTGTCATATCTGAAAAAAATATTAGTAATATGGAAAATATGAGATTAAATATGAGATTAAATGTTAAATTTATGACTGGTGGTATATATATATATATTTATTATTTATTTATTTATTTATGGGATACTAAATCATTATTATGAGATAAAAGCCCAAATCATGAGATACTAAATCATAATTGAGAGATAAAGAAAATAAATTGACACAAAAATTTAATTTATGACATGCTAGGTGATGATTATGATATAAAAAGACAAGATTATAGAATACTAAGTCCATTATGAGATAAGTCAAAATTGCGATACCGAATCATAATTATGAGATAAAAAGATGAAATCATGAAATACAAAGCCATAATTATAAATCAAAACTAATATAACTGAAAGAAGTCATAAATACGACATAAAAAGTTTACATTATGAGACTGATTAGAAAAGTTGTATTTATGATGTACTTAGTGATGATTGTAATATATATAAAAATAACAGAATTATGAGATACAAAGCCATAATTATGAGTAAAAGCTTACAGTCATAACTGGGATAAAAACAAGTCAACAGTATAAAAGGTTGAATTTATGACATGCTAGGTGATGATTGTGATATAACAAGACAAGATTATAGAATACTAAGTCCATTATGAGATAAATCAAAATTGTGATACCGAATTATTATTATGAGATAAAAAGATGAATTCATGATATGGGAAGTAAAAATTAACATACTAAGTCATAACTTAGATTAAAAGTCCAGAACATGACAAAAGTTTAAATTATGACAAAAGATTCTAAATTCCAAATTGGGATATTGTCCAAATTTTTATTAAAAAAAATGTACAAATGTAAGTGCAACACGAAACCACAATAATGAGATCAATGAGTCAAAATTCACATACTAATACATAATTGAGATAAAAGTACAAAATATTACAAATGTGACGTCAAAAATTTGATAAAAGTAAGATAAAAAACAATATAATTTGAAGGTCTTTCGACGTATAGATGCAATCAACCACAAAATAGACAAGCAGCACTGAAAATAAAGAAATATGAAGTAAACATGTTAATAAATCAATACTAAAAGCCATTACTAATTATCAAAACTAATTTTAATAATTAGTCAATTATCAAAAATTTTGAATTCTATCCGAAATATCTAAAACTAAAGATTGATTTCTGACATAAACTAAGACATTACAGTCACTGCAACCAAGCTTGATCATAAACAGTGCTTAGATATTGAAGCTGGACTCTTAAAGCTGCGGTAGGGAACTTTTGACGCTCTAGCGGTTAATAACAGAACTGCTTGCGTTTTGCGGAAGAACATCGTAGCCGGAACTACTTCTCTCTGTTTGTGTCTATGAAGAATCACAAAGGTACTGGGTTACTCCGCCGCGGTACCCCCGAAGCAATCTAAAATAGTCCGAATATAAACACTTATTATAGGTGCACCCTAGTGATTCAGGACAAGCTAAAAACACGGTTTGGAAAATGGATTCATGGTGTACTCGCTTATTATGTTCATTTTTCTACATTTTGAACACAAACAAAGTTACGGACCGCAGCACTAATTGGTTGTTTTTTACATGGAGCGATGCATTTCTGCAAATGGCAATAGGACACTGGGAGGAGCCAGAGGAGCTTGATTTTTCCACAGATTATCAGTCTCATATTCTACTGTCAGGACATAATGACAGGTTTAACAAATATGTAAAAAATATATTTTTACAAAAGTTCCCTACTGCACCTTTAAATCTTTCTAACAATTCAAGGCTTAGCTGGCAATGCACAACAATATTCCGTGTTGAGTGTTCGTCTAAATATATCTTTTTAGAGAGTAGAAGGGTGCACTAAAAGCGTGCATCGTTCATATTTCACGAGGGCTTTTTAGTGTTTCCAGACTTTTTGAAAGGTTTGAATTGTTCAGGAGCAGAGCTGTCTTTGAAAAACACACGTGAAATATGTGCTAATCTCAAACCTGTTTATTATAAATGGGTGTTGATTAAAATGTCATTGCATGCTAACTAATATTTGACCCTTTAATCTCCATGCATTCAAAATCCACATTTCAGTTCCACTTCCACATTTATTAAAGTATAACCTCAACAATTATCATATTTTAGAATCACAAATCTGAAGAATATTGATAATTTAATATATTTGGCATGTAGTGTTTGAGCGCCACCTGGTGGTTATGTGTATAAATCTATCTGCCAATATCCAACCTGTATTGCAACAAGGTAAAAAGCCATGCATGAAGACTTAATGTTAAAGAAAGGGGTGCAAATGTTTAGGGAAGCGTGTTTAAAACTTTATTCATAATATGATACAAGAATAGTTTGTGCAAGAACTGGATGGGAACGTGGACCTGTACAATATTAACAAAATGTTTTTGTAATGCAATCCAATGGCAAACGTGCTCAGTTTGGCCATGATTGTGTCAAAAGATACATCTTATCATGATTTATATATATATATTTTTACACATTTCAGCTTGTATACATTTATTGGTTGTATTTATATATATATATGAATATAAAGTGCAAAAACAAGAACACTTACAGTGAAGGCATGACCCTGAAGTGCTGCTGTATGTGACAACATGTGTGTCGTTTGTACTCGTATGCTTGTGTGTGGGACTCTATCCATGTACAATATGGCCGTATGAATAGACTTTCACACACACACTGAACATGGCCTAAACTGGACTAACGTCAAATTAAATTTAACCCTTTCCAGCACATCCACGAACATGCAGTTTAACATCATCCGTCTATTTTGCAACACACTCGAGTCTGTGCAATAACTTGAGTTATACAGATACAATTAATATGAACAGCTGAAAAAATGAGCTAACATCTAAAGTTCACCTTTTTACATTTAAAAATAGACATTTTTTGTATTTATCACTCCTCCGGCCTCAGTAAAATAGCACCACAGGGTTGCACCTTTCAAGCCTAGAAATACAAAATTACCTGATATAGGAACTGAGCGATGTCTTGCTTTGGCAGAGTAAGGCTTTTTCATCGTTTTCGCAAGGATAAGAAAAATACACAAGCACTGTTAGTCGACTAGATTACATTTTATATTGCATATAATTATATTATGATTTGCCTTCCGTTCGTATATTTTTTCTTTCACAATTCTTCTCGTGAAGACGTTTCGTTGTAATGATATTTAGTATGATGTTTCCTAAAGCAAGTGCGTGTAGCATCACAGTTGCAGTTGATCGTTCATGTCTCCTGCTGTCCAGTTCATTTTCTTCTAGTTTTGATGAGAGCCCTAGCGAAATGGAGGGGAAAATGAGCCAATGGAATAAAGTCAATGAAAATAACAACAGCTCTTTTGACACCGTTCCAATTTAAGGAAGCTTGTTTCCTCCATGGAATAAAAAAATTAATAAATAGAAATGCTACTTTTTCCTCTCACAAACTTACATAGATTTATATAGATTTATTTCTAGCAGTTTTGAGAAAAACATTAATGTATAAAATTATAATTATGAGAATTAAGTCCTACTTAAGAGATTTACATAGTTATAATTACTTTTTGTTTCGTAAAAAAAAAGGGATCACAAGACGAAACTTCAGAATTCCAAGATAAAAAAAAATCGGAATTCTGAGAAAAATTCAAACTTGAGAGAATTCTGAGAATAAAGGTAAATATTGGCGAATGCAAACCAAAAAAAAAAGGCAAAATTGTGAAAGAAAATCTCGTTCTGAAAAAAAACAAAAAAAAAAACATCATAGTTGTGAGATTAAAAAGTCACAGTAACCTTGTTTATTTCATTATTCCGTGGCAGGAACTAGCTTCCATAATAATATTGTTTTAAAAAACTAATCATACTGGTTCCAGACTGCTAACCGAGTTAGTTCTCTTGCGTTTCCAGCAGTCAGGGTTGAGACGTTTCTGCTCCTCGGCCAGAGCTTTGGCCTCCATGGTGTACATCCTCCTCTCCTCGTTCTTCATCTTCTTCCATTTATCGCCCAGAATCACGCTGATGGCTCTGAGGAAATCAGACGAGGACACCACATTTTAAGAGGACGACCCATGCAGATTTCACTTCTGAAGCATGCACACATGTGTCATTTTATGTCACTAATCATTTTTAAATATTTCGATTTCAGTTGTAGTTTTAGTCAGTTTTTTATTTTATTTTCCAGGTTTTGTAACACAGCTAATGCAAACATTTGCCTGTTTGCTTGCAGCACACACCTGTTGTCTCTGCCGGGGTACATCTGTGTGTATTCCACCCTGTACTTCTTGGCAAAAAGCATGAAGGCGTTCATTGGCCGCTTGCACTTTGTGGGTGTGGCTCCAGAGTTTCCTGAGGCGAGGCTGCGCTGTGATTTGCTGCTGGGGGAGTGGTGGGAGGAGCCGAGGATGTCCATTTTGTCACAGTCTGGACTCACAGCGCCCCCGCTGGACTGGGATGCCCGGCGCTGGCGTGCCATACTGCTCAGAACATACACCGCAGACGAGTCCAGAGGGGTGAAGTCATAACTGCGAGGAGGACCACCAAACATGTGAGCTGAATTACTAACAGGATTCATCTATGAAAACTAAACTAAAACTAAAATTAAATAAGAGACTGTAGGTGCAAACGTCATATGGTTCAAATAATATTGACAATTAACCACGCAATTTCTCAACAATAATGTGAAAAAAAAAATTATATATATATTTATATAAAGTATTTACACATCATGGTAGTATTTGTTCTGTTGTCTTTCATTCATTCAGATTTTTTTAATGACTTTATTTTAGAATTTTTACCACATTCCATTACTTAGAATTTAAATATATTGTCATAATTGAAAAAAAAAATACATTAAATGAAATTAAAATACCGTAACCATCTGAAAAATGTAGTCTTATATTTATTTTATTTTATAATGTTTTTTTATTGTTGTTTTTTTTTTTTTTTGTGAGATCGACCAAATACTTATTTGTTTTACCTCTCAGTGTTATTTTATTATTATTGACATTCAGAATTCATTTTTATTATTCTTTCAGTTTTCATTTTAACTTTAGTTTAAATTTGAGTCATTTTATCTACTTTTAGTAGTTTTGAGATTATTTATTAGCTTGTCTTTATATACATTTCTTTTTAGCTTTCATTTATTCGTCTTACGATTTTAGTTTGAGCAATTTTAGTTAGTTACCAAGATACTACATTCTTTTTTTATTGTATTCTATTTCAGATTTATTTCGATCAACAAAAGCTGTTTTTTAATAGTGGTAGTTGTGATTAACACTAACAACACTGGTACCTCTTAAAAGTGTCAAAAACGACCGAGTCGTCACAGTTGATGGCGTCGCAGTGTCCTGGAGGCAGACACAAGTCTCCCACCTGCATGTCATAGCAGGGAATGCCATGCTGTACAACAGTGAGGCTCGGATAGAAAGAAGACCATCCTAACACACACACACACACACACACACAGAGATCGGATTAATCATCTGAAATCACATTTATCTTTAATGATACTGCATAGAAACAGACTCATGCATTTACCTTTATTTTTCACAAAAAACGGATGGTCCAAACAGCACTCAGCGGTCAGGAGCCCTGCCTCAGAGGAACCAGGGTCAAAGGTTAATTTCAGGACAGACTGGCCGAAAGACACACTCTCCTCAAAGACCACCAGCTTTAGCCCATCAGAGCCATAATTCTGCGAGACAGAGATTATTTATATTACTTTGGCGATAAGATTTTTCAATGCATTTTTTGGAAGAATTAATTAAAGGAATAGTTCAGCCGAAAATGAAAATGCCATCCAAGACGTAGATGAGTTTGTTTCTTCAGCAGATTTGGAGAAATGTAGCATTGCATCACTTGCTCACCAATGGATGTGAATGGGTGCCGTCAGAATGAGAGCTGATAAAAACATCACAATATGACTCCAAATGACTCTAACATCAAACCGTGTTGTTTTTAGCAGCTGTTTGGACTCTCAATCTGACGGCACCCATTCACATCCATTGCTGAGCAAGTGATGCAATGCTACATTTCTCCAAATCTGTTCCAATTAAATTCATTTTTGAGTGAAGTGTTCCTTTAAAGGGCATGAGAATGACTGCTGTGGTCATCTTTGCCTTCATTGGGTTGGACTGTGTTCCTCCCTCGTCATCTGAATCTTCATCCGACTCAATCACGTCCTCTGCATCCTGCCACTCCACGTTCGGACCTTTGTGGAAGCGTAGACGTGTTCCTGGAGGTAAAAGAGGCAAGTGTTCGGAAAAAGATCTCTATATATCAAAAGACAGAAAAGTTAAACTAAACACACTTTTGTTCAAATAAAACTTCAATGCAGTTCTATAAAGACAAGCGTGTGAGGACCAGAATCTCAAGCTTTTGGGAACACTTTCTCCGTGTGTTTTTACCTTTCAGGAAACAATGCCAGGCAGTGGAGGGCCAGGAATGGGACCATCCCATGTCATCATCATCGGACAGAGACGACATGCAGAAGATGCCCGACTCGGACTCACTGCTTGCCTGCAAAACACACATAAAACAGCTTTAAATGTCTGTACTGTATGCTATTTACTCTTTAACTTTCAGCCAGGTTCAAAATTAACAGTAAATAAAATTACTGAGCCATGTGGCTGCTAATGTTATTATGAACATAATGCATGCTTTCAGTCAGAATGATGGAGACACATAGATAGTTTTACAGAGAGATTAACTTGTAAACCTAACTAAAACTATTAAAATTAGTTTTCAGAATTAAACTAAATATATATTTTATTTAAAAAAATTGAAAAAATAAGTAAAATTACTAAAACTGAAATAAAGATAAGGCTAAACTGATTTTCTTTATTTATAAAACTATAAAAGCAAATTACTCAAATTAAACTGAAAACCAGGGTGATTACAATTAAGGATAACTAAAACTATTCAGAACATTTTTGTTTATTGAAATTAAGCTAAAATTAATTAAATATAAATATAAGATTGAAAATGTTGCTTTTGTCAACTGAAGTAGGTTTATGTTAAAGCACTAAAAACTGGAAATAAATAAATAAAATCTAAATGAACTAAAATAAAAGTTAAATTAAATTTTTAAATTGTAAAACTGCTAGAAATGACAAAAGCGCAACAAAATCACTACGAATTTAATTCAATAGAACACTTAAAAATAAAAAAATTAAAGCTAATTAAAAATATAAATAACAGTACATAAATAATACTAAAACAACACTGGTGAAAACTGAAAGTTTAAAAACTTATTTAAAACAAATAAATACTATAATATTATATAATATTAAAATTACACCATCATGCTGTGAATAAATAAATATATATATATATATATATATATATATATTTCTTATTATTTATTTATTTTATTTATTTTCGGTTTACTCACCATTGGCAAGTTTGAAAAAAAGTTAATTCAGGACCTTGATAAAAGCACATAACCTTCTCAAACACTCTTAAGCCATTCATGAAATCCCATTCTAAGAGTTAGCATGTGTAAAGGCCCGGGGAAGTACCCTGGTGCGGCGGCGTTCCCTCATGTGGCTGCGGGCGGGACCGGGAGCGCTGCTGGAAGACAGAGGGGGTCGAGCGTAGGAATGTAAACTTCTACTGTTGGAGAAGATGTGGACAGGAGAAGACCTGCAATGATCATGCATCATCAGTACAGCTGTGCTGTGCAATTTACATTCCTGGGCAGTTGTATGAATGCCAGGGTTTCCTGACCGGTTTTGTGGAGCGTTCTGGAGCAGGGGGCTTTGAGGGCTGGTGGCGATGTTGGCCAGCTCGGTCAGCCAGTTTGTGTGTGAAACGCTGCCCTCTGGCCTGGAGCTCCGCCCCTTGACGGGCCCCTCCTCATGATGTGACACGCCCGGGGCCACCTGGAACACGCCCAGGGTCAACCGGTCATCCTGCACCTCCTGCAGCTCAGGCAGGTCATCTGCAAACACAGAAACTCTCAATGCAAAACAGCGTTTGGAAACACTGAAGTTTTCAGAAGGGTGCTAAACATAATTACCGTAATCCATGTGACTCTCATTAGACGGACAGCCAGGTGAGGAGGGAAGGCGCTCGTTGCATTTAAGCAAGTCGAAGGCCTCGTCCATACCTGAGCTCTGTGTCTGGCTTTCCTGGGCTCTCTGAGGGACCGACTGAGTTTTCACTTCCCACACCATATTATGACATCTCAGCTGGGCAGGCTGTGAATGCAAGCGTTAAAGCAAAAGCAAAATGGATATATAATTTAAAAACCAACTTGAATGCACATTTTCACTTTGTAGGCATTTGTTTTGAATGTATGAATGAATGCATGAATGAATGAATGAAGGACTGAAGTAGTAAACACGAGAACAACAACTGTTCTGTTGGGTATTGCGCAATATGTTCTTGGCCACTGCTCGATCACGTTCAGCACTGCTTACAGTCGCTTCTCAACGAAATGAGATAAATTAAAAACCTTGGAATCCTTAAAACTTATTTCGTCGTGTAAGATAACGCGTTCTGTGAAGCGCGGTCGCGTGACCCGCATTGCATGCAAGGCTTGTTTATAAACTTTCTGGGACTTCGCGCATGCGCAGCGCAGCTCATTCATTCATAACTGCGTAACAACAGGGGATCAATAACAGCGATAGATTGCGCTATAAAAACCACCGTAACTTTTAAAAATCTCGGATGGAAGTCCCCCCGCTCGATCCGATCGAAGATAAGTCCGTGTTTATAAGTGGAAAGCGTTTATTTGTGGCCATTTCGTTTGCTCGACGGTTTCAGTTTTTCCACACAGGAAGAAAATACGATTTTTTTTCTGCCCTCGCGAATTAACGAAAACAAATAAGACGGAAGCGCATACTTGTTTTGACTTATAACTGATATTTTAACACGACTATTGTCGTTGTTATAGCTGAACACTTCAATACGGCTGTCGTAACAATACGAAGGTCTTTGTTTGGAAAAAAAATAAAAAATAATTAACAACTGCAGTATTTACTCAAACCACAGAAAATCCAGCTCGATATCAGACGTTTGATCGATATAGATAATGAAGATAAGTGTTTAAAAATGTACTAAAATGTCAACAATTGGAGGTGTAAACAAAAGAATGTCAACAAGTTGAGACATGGTACATCAAGTCTTTTTTCCCCTCACTGTAATGAATGGAGACCCTGTTTTCTTCTAGGTTTAAATGGAAAAATCACGACTCGTTGTTTTTAATTATTGCCGTTATGGCGAAGTAGAGAATTACTAAACCACAAGCAAAACAACAAACGTCACAGAGGAAAGAAAAAAAAAACCTTCGAGTGAAAAGTTGTCATTTGCTATCGAAACAATGAATGACAGTCGTTTTGCTTCCCTCGGCTTCAACCGTCGCCGTCTCAAATAGCCACGCAAATTAAATTTCATTGACATTACCGTTTCGTTTTGTGGTAATATTTCAACAACTTTTTTTGTACTTACCAAACCTGTCGCCATTACCGAGAATCTCTGGCGTTCTCAGTGAAGGCAGGACCGATTACTTTTAGATCTGGCCTCCTATTGGTGGAAACGCACGTCAGTTTGGGGAGCTCGAGGCGTGATTGGCTAGTCACTCGCACACTGGGTTAGACATGGATGGTTTGTTATTGTGTTTGTGATTGGCCAGTTCCGCATGCCCGTTACATGAGTCTTAAATCTCATTGGTTAAGATGGAATTTTTCTTTAAAGTCCCTCCCTCTTTGTTAAATAGTCGATTTGAGGTGTGTCTTAAGACGAGGTAAACAAACATTGCTCCTTGTATTTTGAATAATATTACAGCTCATTAAATGTGAAATAGATGATTATTGGCCGCATAAATCCACGTTTTGGACACGTTAATGTAAAAAAAAAAATACTATCACATCTGAGGAAGTTTAATTTTTTGATGGCATTTTTTTTTCTAAATGTTACTTAGTGACGTCACATACATGCATATTATGCAAAAGTGTAGCATAGGACTCATCTGTAATAATCACAACATGATTTAAATACAAAATTGTTCTTTATTTGAATGGAAAGTCAAATATAACTGACAGTATAATACTAGGCTCTCTTGCACCAAGAGACTGTAGACCTTTGATCCATTTCTTCAGGACATAAAAAGCATTAGCGACTTTTAGGTGACGGATATAGAACAGAAATGAGCACTGATTGGAAATTATAAGTCATTTTGCCCCTGGTGAACAAGGTAGAAATGTTGTAAAGTTACACAGACACACATATATGGTTTAGGGATTCGCTACAGGTTCGTTTACCAAGAGTAAACCTATTGTAAAACCTGTGGGAATCTGCATGGAAAGAGGTGATGATGGCTAAGCTGTTCATATTAGAGGTAGACAGTAATGAATCTTCTAGAAAGAAATGCACTTGAATGCATATGACATGCTGTGAAGCAAAGGATCCAGTTAACAAGAACAAACTTCTCATACATCAAGAGATAAAGTAAAATAGTGTCCAAATACTGCAGGAATGAAGAATAAAGCAAGTGTTTTGAAGAAGCCAAAAGCTACCACAAACAAAATAAACCGAACACAAAAATATACGCAGGAAAAGAGAGGGATCATTCAGACTTCTTCAGAGAAACAAATGTCCTTGGTTACTTTTGAGCATTTAGAAAATGAACGTGCAACTTGTGCATGTCGAAAACATCTCAATTCATTGAGAAATACTAGTGGGAAAAAAATCATAGAAATGTGCTACACCATTTCAAAGGAAACACAATGCCTATATTTACTATTCATATATGGCATTGAGGATTTTCTCTAAAAGACTGTATAAAAACAAGGAATTAAAGAAAAAATACACGAAGAGCTGTGGATCCTCAAGTTCACCCAGAAATGCAAATTGGCTGAAAATGTGCCATCCAAAATGTAGATCTACATCAGATTTGGAGAAATTACGCATTGCATCACTTTTTCACCAATGGATGTGAATGGGTGCCGTCAGAATGAGAGTCCAAACAGCTGATAAAAACATCATAATAATCCACAAGTAATACACATCAGCCGTTATTATCAGAAATAATAACCATTTTGGACTCTCATTCTGACGGCACCCATTCATATCCATTGGAGGGCAAGTGATGCAATGCTACATTTCTCCAAATCTGATGAAGAAACAAACTCATCTACATCTTAAAATAGCCCGAGGGTGAGTACATTTTAATTTTTGGGTGAACTGTTCATCAAATTATGTATTTTCATTACACTGGCATCAAAGTGTGATAATATTCAAACTGCATTTTAATTTTTAAATGTAATCAAGACTTTGCATCTCCATCCCCTTTTCTCATATCATATTCTCAAGCAGTTTGAACGTTTATTATCTCTTGGAAGTGTAATGAATCTTGAGTATTAAAGTCAACGTGAAACAATTAATTTGACTTCTGAATCTGAAATATTAATGAGTTAAATAGGATATTTAAAAAATCTGATTATATTTATCAGAATTGATTTGACAGTCAAATAAAATGGGTGTTTCATACCAGAATAAATTAATGAAAACAAATGTTGGATTAGAGGCATTGGCATTTTTACTACAAACTTTATTTTTTAAATGAATGCTCTCTAATTAAACACGTTCAGTTTAGTTTTCATGTTGACTTTAAACTGTTTTTCATAATTCGTTATATGTAACCGTTCACGTTTTTTGTAACCGGTGTCATCTAGATGCAACTCTAATATTTAGTCTTACAGTAAAAATGACTCGCATAACACTGAAAACATGAACAAATGCTCAACAGCAGATTTTAAAATCCATAAACATCGCTTCAAAAGAATAAATTAACATGTTACTGTACTGTATATGACATGATAATGCAGTCTCTGTGAGGACGTCACTGTAAAAGACGCAGCATGTGAAAGAAACACAGAAAATAATGTTATCAAATCCCCGGACCAAATAACTTTGAGGAAACCTCGATTACCCCGGAGGAAAATGCTCACATCTGGCTTTTCACATCTAAAAAAAAATCATGATCTTTGATCATCTGTGAACGCAAAACAATAACTTCAAGTTTATGATCTAAAGTTCATGTTTCTCAATCATGGTGACGGACCTCTACTTACCATTTCTCATCATTTCATGTTGCATTTGTAGTTTGCGGTGTTTATTGATGAACTGATTTCATGCATTGGGCTCCTGTATTGCGACGTGACTCCCGAAGAGCGTGATCAGCTGCTCCTCGTAATTGGCTATGTTTCGTTTCATGATGTCCATGCAGGGGCCTAATAACCTCTCGAACGCCTGCACGTCCATTACTGTGAATCACAAGGTGAAGGATCACGTGACCCGCCGTGCAGCTGCGATGCATTATGTTTTATCGTTTATAATGCATTACCTAAGCATTTGACGTTGTCCATGGCGTATGCAGATGCCGCCCGTGGCTTGTTAGTGACGAGTGCAAGCTCTCCAAAGTACTGGCCTCTTGAGCATGTGGCGATCTCCACCTCCTCGTCTTCGGTGTCGTTTTTTGACTAAGAAAAACAATGTAAATGCAAGTGAATCAAGCTGAAGGATTTCTGGGTTTATTAGTTTGTGCTGATCATTTAACTCACCTTGCTTCTCTTCATGGTGATCCTAACGTGTCCTGACTCTACGATGTAGAAAGATTGTGCCAGATCACCCTGAAAACAAGGCGGTTAGACACACACTCAGCACTACAGATATATTACGTTTGGGGTTAAAGAAGTGTCTTCAAGGCTGCATTTATTTGACCAAAAATACAGAAAAATCAGTAATATTGTGAAATATTATTGCAGTTGAAAAGAACTGTTTTCTATTTGAATTTATTGTAAAATGTAATTTATTCCTGTGATCAAAGCTGACTTTTTTTCTCCAGTCTCCAGTGTCACGTGATCTTCAGAAATCATGATATAATATACTGCTCAAGAAACATTTCTGATTATTATCAATGCTGAAAACTGATCACACTTTTGTGGTATTTTATTGTTTTTCGGGATTCTTAAATTAATAGAAATAACACAAAAAAAACTGCACTCATTTGATTTTGCTTTGTTATATTATAAATATTTAATTGTAATTATTTGTTATTTTTTATTTCAATAATTAACCATTGCTGAATAAAATTATTAATTTCTTATAAAAATATTATATTATATTATATTATATTATATTATATTATATTATATTATATTATATTATATTATATTATATTATATTATATTATATTATATTATATTATATTATTTTAAGGGCTGTCATATTGATCTAAACAGTATATACTTCTCCATTGATCTAATTTAGTATATACTAATTATAAAACATTTAATAATTAATTATTATATATGGTACAGTATACAAATATGAATAAGGGCTGTCAAGTTAATTAATTAATATTTAAGTTATTTAAAAAATATTTACATGTGATTATGTGTGTGTGTATTTCTTTAAATACGTGTTTGTGTGTGTGTGTGTGTGTGTGTGTGTGTATAAATATATATATACAGCACATATGTTATTACATTACATGCATATATTGTGTAAAGGCAAACTTTTATTTTGGTTGTGAATAATCAATTTGACAGATTTAAATATTATATAACAACATAATTATACATATTATAATAGATAGCTAAATGACTTAAATTGGATGAACCATTAAATTACTTTATCGGTTTGTATTCACAAATTGTGCTCAATCTGATGAAATATAAAAGTGCTGAGCATGAATACAGAAATGTAATGGTCAAAGAAATGTTCTTTCAAAAGTCCAGGTTTATAATGACTGTAGGAACCCGTAATAATCTGTTAAACCTTTGTTCATTAGTGTTGTCTGCGCTCTAACCTGAGCGATGATCTGTTCTCCACTGTTGAACACTTTAGTCGACAGCACATCAACCACCTTCATCCTCTCTGAAACCTGCAAACCAGAGACGCCGTCATTTATACAATCCACAGGAACTCAAATGACTTCTCCCAAAACAATCAAACAGAGGTAGCAGATAATATTTTGGTACGAGTTGCAGGGATGAATCCTAAAGTGTGTGTTCAAACCTCCAGAGACGTGAGCAGTGGAAGGGTCCCGATGAAAGCTTCGTACATTTTTCTTTTCTTCGCGTTGTTCCTTACGATGATCCTTCTGAACGTCAGCCGATCCTAGAGACGTTTAAACAAAGAAAACAACAAGATGATATTTTACCCTTCAGGAAAGCAGAGAAAGAGAGACCGAGTCTTTATAATCCTGTAATTGCAGTACTTTCTGTGAACAGCAGAGGGCGCTCTAGCACGAATAATTCATGAAATACACTTGGAGAAAAACAACAACAACAAAATATTTAGCATCTGATTTTACTGTAAACTTAAATACCAGGTTGTTGTTTTTCTATTAATTTTTTTATTCACGCTACTGCAAATTCATTAAATTATTAGTGAGTAAATTACAGTGTTATTTTAGTATCATTGATATACTGTTTTATTTTGTTAATATTCTGTATTTGATTTTATTTTTTATTATTTATGTTTTAATTTAAATTTTTATATTTCAATTTGTTGTTGTGTTTTTGTATTCATATCTCACAATTCAAACTTTTTTTTTCAGAATTACAAGTTATAAATACAGAATTATGAGATTTTTTTTTTAAATTTACAGCTCACAATTTATTTATTTTATCCTTTTTATTACTTTCACATTTTAGTTTTAGTAATTTTAGTACTTTAAACTTTTTAATGAGAATTAGAAATGTTGCCTTCGCAAACGGCTGAAATAAAAGAGTTTTTAAAATATATTTTATTTTGTTGTAAATGTATGTTTATTTTATTTCCCTAAATTAAATTTTTATGGTTTTAAATATGGAAGCTAATATCTGCCACAAAATGACAAAACTAAGTCAATAAATAAGTAAAGGTAAATGATGACAAATATTTTTTATAAAAAATTTTTTTTTTTTTTATGGAAGCTTGTTGCAAAAAACTTTTTATCTTGCAATTCTGACATTGTTTTCCACACAATTCTGTTTTAATATCTCACAATTCAGACTTTTTTCTCAGAATTACAAGATATAAATGAAGTCAGAATTGTAAGATTTCCTGACTCGTTTTTCTCAGAACTGCTAATTCATATCTCACAATTCTGAGTTTAAATCTTTGCAATTTTGACTTTTTACACATTGTGAAAAATTTTACAATTACATTTTCATCTTTTTTAATTCTGCAGCAGATAAGGGCTGTCATAAATGTTAACCGTGGGACACGATGAGACACAGAGGTGACTCACGAGGCCCCACAGGGCTCCAGACGAGGTGGCGATGATGCTGGCGGCCCTCGGCGTGTTGTACATCAGGGCCAGCTCTCCGAAACTCCCACGGTGGTCATAAGAGCCCACGGTCCGCCTGGTGCCGTCCACTTTCAGCTCGATGTCAAACGTTCCCCTGCACCAGAAACACGAACAGATCTGAGCGTCTGAAAGGTTCAGACACCAGCAGCACCAGCTCAAGACGATCATTCGTACCTCTCAATGACGTAGAAGTTGTCTCCATCATCGTCTTGATCGATGACGTGCTCTCCGCTCACCACCACCTTCTCAAACATGGCATCCAACACCTGAGACATCTGCTCCTGGTGGTGTGCAGAGACAAATATGAGCCTTAAATCTGCTCAAGGGAAAGGAGATATTTAACATATTTCAGGGTTTGATCCCAGTGATGTCATAGTAAGCTCAATCTAAAACCAGAAAAAAATGACTTGAAATAAAATGCATTAACTGAAAAAATTACTAAATATAATTAAACTGTTACAATTAAGTAAAAAAAATAAATAAATAATAAAAAATTTAAATTTAATAAAAACTCATATAAATTAAATTAACTCAAGTATCTCAAAATATACTTTAACATTTTTTTTCATTAAGTTGGAATAAAATAAAATGTAAATATTATGAAATGACCAAACCAAAATGCTGCCTTGGCTGATAACTTAAATAAATCTAAAACCGATATAACACTGACATTAAAAAAATAAAATAAACCAAAAGCATAATATTAAAAGAAAGAAAAAAAAACTAATAAAAATAACAAAAGCACATAACGAAGCTACTAAAAATAAAAACAAATAAAACTGAAACCAACCATAGTTTTTAACTATGAAAAGTGCTTTACAAATAAAATATATTATTATTATTATTCATTGGTAAACTAAAAAAAATTACAAAAGCACATAAGAAAATTTACAAAAATTAATCTAAAAATCGTAATAAAAACTATAAAAGTATGTACAGTAAATAATACTAAAATAGCAACATCATTAAGGTGAGTAGATGTTGACAGGTTAATTTTTTTATCTTTCTTTTTATTTTTACATAATATGCAAGATGAGACATCTTTTTAAAAATATACTAAATAAACCATCCATGTTACTGTTAGTGGTTCAAAAAAAAAAAAAAAAAAAAAGCCAAACTTTGCATTTTATTCTCTCCTAGTTGATAATGTTACCTGGTCCAGGTTTTTGAACAGTAGGATGTCTTTGCAGGCGTCCTGTAGTCTCTGTCTCTGCTCGTCTGTTTTGGGGTGAGTGACCTGAGGACACAGCAAAGCATGATGGGATACAGATGCCTCAGAAAGAGGAGTAACTCTGTCGCCGGAGCAGGTTTGGGGAACTCACCCTGGGTTCCCTCTCCTCTTCATCTTCATCAGGGTTGTACGCCTCCGCACAAACTGTGCAAAGACCAACCAGTTAGGAAACCAGGAGCAGGTTTAGAGTCCAAAACAAATAAAACCAACCAATTAAAATACAGAGCTTTGTGCAAGCTGTTATGATAAAAACAAGCCATTTTAAGAGCATCTTAATGTCTAAACGCTGGATTATTGGATTGTTTACATGGTTAAATCATAACAATAACAATACTGTAATAATGAGTCTCCTAGTGAAACACTGCAGGAGATGTTTCGCAGATTGTCCAAGATGCTCTTTTATAAACTTGAAGACAAGTTACAGATATATATTCAAGAGCTGGAAGAAGGTTTTCAGTGAATAAAAGATTACATTTAGGTATGTTTCTCACACAAATCTAATCCAATCAAATCTAAAATGAGAAACACTGCTTTTGCTTTGGCAGATAACTGAAATATAACAATAATTATGAATAAAAATAATGTAACCTAAACATTAATGTAAAAAAAAAAACGAGTAAAAAAAAGCCCAAGGCACATTAAAGAAAAAATAATAAAAATGAAAACTGCAAACGAAATGAATAATCTGAACCTTAATAGTAATAAAATGTAATTTAATTAAATTAAAACTGGCATAAAATAGATTAAATCCAAATATTTAAAATAAAATAACAAAAGAACATAACATTACTAAAAAGGAAAAGGAAATCTGAAATAAATATGTTAACACTTAACTAAGTTATATATATATATAAACAATTAAATATCAAAAGCACAAAATAAAATTATTAAAAATAATTTTTTTATTACAAATAAATTAATCCTAAATAGTTATATTTAAAATAAAATAATAAAATGACAAAAGAACACAAAATTACTAAAAAGAATCAATAAAACTGATATAAAAATAAATTAAACCTAAATATATATATATTAAAATAAAATGGAAACTAAAACTGAAATAAAAATAAACCTAAAAAAAAATTAATTACCAAAGAATCAGAATAATATGATGATTTTCTGCTCAAACAAACATTTCTGATTATTATAATGACTTCATTTTCATTTTTCTTTTATCAATTTAATGCATCCTCTCCGAATAAAAGTATTTATTTAAAAAAAATAAAAAAACAGACCCTAAACTTTTAGTGCAAGTGTACACTTTATGTCATTCTTGATCACATCTGGTCTGATCTGAGCTGTTCTTACTCACAGAGTTCAAACCGGACATGAAATAAACCAGATGGGGAACAACGTTTAACACTTTGAGTTTTATAGAAGCTTTTCTCCCGTAAGATCCTGACAGATGTATGTAGATACGATTCATCTCTGTCTATCACATCAATATAAGAACTGAATATGTTCCTCTTCCTGACACGATGAACTAATTTCTTTATAATTGACCACCAGACTTCTACTTTTGTCCATTATAATCCGCCTTCATTTCCTCTTTGAGTCCAGTCTGTCAGCACTGCACATTAAAACGGCTCCATCCGTCTTCACTTGTGGTTGATAGAGACCCACGAGAGACTGAACTTTACACTTTAGTTCTGCAAACAAAGCTGATCTTCCATTAGCTCTCTCATCTCTCAGTGAGAGCAGTAATGATATGTTAACAAGACAAAAGGCCACAAATGCAAGTCAGACAGAGTAGGCTGTTCAATAAGTTTGAAAATCTTAAGAAAAATACTGAATTAAAGGAATAGTTGACCCCAAAAATAAGTGAAAATTTGCTGAGAGTGTACTTACCTTCAGGCCATGCACTATGTAGATGAGTTTGTTTCTTCATCAGGTTTGGAGAAATGTAGCATTGCATCACTTGCTCACCAATGGATGTGAATGGGTGCCGTCAGAATGAGAGTCCAAACAGCTGATAAAAACATCACAATAATCCACAGCAGTCCATTTTTCACTGCAGAAATGAATATTATGGATAGAAGACTTGCATTTGGAAGAAAGTTTGAAGTTAAAACATATTTTAAAACATACATTGTTTTTTTTTTTTTTTACAAAAATGCAGCTTTTGTCTTCTCCAGATGTTGACTGATGGACTGGAGTGATGTGGATTACTGTGATGTTTTTATCAGCTGTTCGGACTCTCATTCTGACGGCACCCATTCACATCCATTGGTGAGCGAGTGATGCAATGCTGCATTTTTCCAAAGCTGATGAAGAAACAAACTCACCTACATCTTGCATGACCTGAAGATGAGCATATTTCCAGCAATTTTGTATTTTGGGTGAACTATTCCTTTAATTCTCTTTGGTCACCAAATCGGGTTCAACAGTATATTACTATCATAATATAAATCCTCATTGAAAGCTCTTTTGCAGATGTGATTTATGAGAGTAATGCACTTGACATGTTGCTTTGACTAGATTGAATATATAAAATTTTACTTTAGTTTTTCTTTCCAGGAACACACCTAAATTCATAATCATATTAACTGAATCTGACTGGTACAGTACCGCGTTGCCGGAAATTGACTTACCAGAAACTCTCCGGACAAATCTGTTGATAACTGGAGCTGAAATGAAAGAAAGAAAAATTACTCATATAGTGCATTTCAGTATAACGGAATATAAATGGCTATAAAATATTTAATTCAATATGCCACAGTAATGGCCTAGATGGATCCGTTATCACACAGCCTGACCAAAATCTAAAGGTTTGCCTCTTAATTGATACTCCCTCTGACTGACACACATCACATGGTCATAGAAACACAAAGCATTTGCATGCAAAAAAACGACAGGAAAAGGCCTCGTGCCAATATTTTGTCCTAATGCACACAGGGCCTATGAATATAAACCAGATTGTCCAAGCCCAAGCAATCAGATTAGAGCGTTTAAGTTCTAGTT
The DNA here is from genome assembly GCF_003368295.1 of Carassius auratus. Taxonomy (NCBI): domain Eukaryota; kingdom Metazoa; phylum Chordata; class Actinopteri; order Cypriniformes; family Cyprinidae; genus Carassius; species Carassius auratus. The sequence goes on along the minus strand of NW_020526399.1, from coordinate 19,696 downwards.
TTATTGTTCCGATCCCCTTCTTCAAAGATTGAGATGTGTGATCATGCATCACCACTGAACAAAAGAGCAGAGTTTTGCATTAAAGCATACGCTGTTGTGCATCCAGGGTGTCTGTATGAATGGAGATCTAGCTGATGCATGCACGCGCAGTGTCCTAGCATCGCAATGAATGGAGGAAGAGCGCACGCACGCATGAATTACCTACGAATTCTTCATCGTCATCATCATCATCCTCTTCCTCTCCGTTCTCGGAGTCGATCTGCATGGCCTCCTCCATGAAGTTGACGGCTTTCCCCGCTCGCGCGGCTGAATTGAGCTCATTGCCGAACGCGCCTCCGCGCGTCTCGTTCTCCTTGAGGCGCGTGAAGTACTGCAGCGCGAACTCCAGCAGATCTCCCGGCTGGTTCCGGAGCACCTCCACGGTAAAGCTCTGCAGAAGCTCCGTCAAGCCCTCGGGGATTTCTATACTCATTTCCTGACGGTCAAATGTGCGCAAAATTCGGCCTGATCTTGCGCGTGAAACAGTCGGTCCCGTCTCGCCGCGCGTCAGCGGAGGAGAATGATCTTCAAACGCGTCAGAGGGAACGCGTCGGGTCTCTCACTACTCCACCATCTGCGTCTGTTTCCTCTCGTGTCCGACCGTGTCCTCTAATTTGAGGGTGTAAAAATGGCAGGGAATTCAAGAGCTGGCATCCTTCTTTTCTTTTTTTTTTTTTGCGTTGCTGGCTCCAGGAAAGCCGCGCATGTGATGCGGGAAACCATGGCAACCAGCATCCTGGGATTTGCGCAGGAGGAACGCGAACGCAACGCGATTAGCTAGAACGCGACGCGAGCGCTTAAATAATCACTGCGATTTCACACGAAAGATACGTTTTTGGACACGTACCATGGTATTATTTGTAATATTAATTTAAATCACCATATTGCAAGTGTATGTAAATAGCACAGGCCTATATGAATATGGAAATCATTCAGAACTATGGTAGGGAAGACCGGGGCTAGTTGTCACACTTTTTCTCTTTTAAATTAAATTAAATTAAATTTATGCATTTAGCAGAAGCTTTTATCCAAAGCGACTTGCATTCAAGCTATCAATTTATACATATCACGTGTTCTTTTACATACATATATTTTCCATACACTTTCAGAAACAAAATTTAATTCTAAAATAAGTAAATGGAAAATAAATTGATATAGGCCTAAGTTGAAATAAAATAATTCATGAAATTACAAAATGGAAAAGGTAATAAAAATAACATTGTGTCAATTAGAAACTTTTGAAAAAAATATTATATAAAGTAAAGTTACAATATAGGCTACAGTATTTATTTATGCTATGTATAAATATTATATAAAATTAAAATATACAATATAAATCTCCTGTGACAACCTACCCCAGCATGAGTTTTATGAAAAAACCCATAGAACATAGTTCAGCAAGACGTCTGTGAATTCAAGACCTTACAGTCCTGTGTGACAACTAGCCCCAGTCTCCTGTGATATAAACAGAATCAAAATACCATTACTGTACATAAAACTGTACCATATAATACAGATTTAAGGTAGAGTTTTATATATTCAGTGTTGTGCCTCTTTAGAGCAACTCTTTCAAAAATAATTAAGTTAATGGATAACCCAAGACCTCAAGCAGAATTAGACTAAGTGGGTTGCTGGTTAATCCCGTTCTTATGACAAATATGAGCTGATTACGTTGAGATTATTAAGCGAGAATACATTTTAAAATTGGAGAGAAGAGTTTGACCTTCTGGGAACAATTAGATTGTTATTATATAAAGGTGTGAGGCCTTTCAACTCACTCGAAATCTATTAAGTGTTTAGAATAGAATAGAATATAGAATAGAATATAATCAGTGCTGTGAGTGGGCCGGTGCGCACCGGTACTCAGTACCGCCACTTCCAAATATAGCTCTTGAGCGTACCGCCACCTCTCCGTGCACCCAGAACGTGCTTTTAGCTTACCGGTACGCTCATTTGGACATCTGTTTTAATAGAGGTTTTAAACCTTTGCCTGCTCTGCTGCTTTTCAGAGCGCCCTTCACAAGGCACGTTTACTAATTCTTCCTAGTTCGGAGTGCGGAGCGTGAATCATTTGAACCTGTTCGGGAGTTCGTAGTGGGTTTGCGAATCATTTGAGTCAGTTCGGGAGTTCAAAGTGGGTTCACGAATCATTTGAATCAGTTCAGGAGTTCCTAGCGGGTTCGCAAATCATTTGAATCAGTTCGGGAGTTCGTAGCGGGTTTGCAAATCATTTGAGTCAGTTTGGGGATCGCGAATCATTTGAATCAGTTCGGGAGTTCGTAGCGGATTTGCGAATCATTTGAGTCAGTTCGGGAGTTCGTAGTGGGTTTGCGAATCATTTGAGTCAGTTCGGGAGTTCAAAGTGGGTTCGCGAATCATTTGAATCAGTTCGGGAGTTCGTAGCGGGTTTGCAAATCATTTGAGTCAGTTTGGGAGTTCGTAGCGGGTTTGCGAATCATTTGAGTCAGTTTGGGGATCGCGAATCATTTGAATCAGTTCGGGAGTTCGTAGCGGATTTGCGAATCATTTGAGTCAGTTCGGGAGTTCGTAGCGGATTTGCGAATCATTTGAATCAGTTCGGGAGTTCGTAGCGGATTTGCGAATCATTTGAGTCAGTTTGGGGATCGCGAATCATTTGAATCAGTTCGGGAGTTCATAGCGGGTTTGCGAATCATTTGAGTCAGTTTGGACGTTTATGCAGTAGCTCTTTCTAAGGGTATTTTTTCAAAATCCTTTTGCACATTTTATTTATGTTCAGTAGTTCTTTCTAGCTCAAGCAAATCCACAAACTAATAAAAGGATTTATTATTAAGGTCGCCTGTATATAAAAGCCCTTCAATATAGTTGGTGTTACCTCAGGGGATGAGGGGAGTCATCAATAAAAAAAAAACAGAATATATATATACGGTATATATATATGTATACGGTATATATATATATATATATATATATATATATATATATATATATATATATATATATATATATATATATATATATATATTAGGCCTGTCAAAAATAGCGCGTTAACGGCGTTAATTAGTTGTTTGTCGTTAATGTCACATTTTTTAACGCATTTTACGCATGCGCAGTGTGACAAATTATTTAGGTCAGGAAAGTCTCGTTGATCTCTGAATTCTCAAGATAGTGAAAAACAGCGGCGAGCGCTGCGACGAAAAACACAGAAGGAGCTTAAGGTTTTACCCCAGTTACTCGCAAATACATTCATGCCAAGCTCGATAAACAGACACGACTTTGGTAGTTGATACGCTGGAGCTTCTTCCTGTTATAGCGTCCTGTGTTTCACACTGCGCATGCGCAGAGCGCATACATGCAAAGCAGCGAAAATTACAGCTGTTTGGAAAAGCATATGCATTTTTACTTGGTTTTAGTGGCACTTGAAGCCTTCAGAACGTGAAAATATCGATCCTAAAGTATTGTGGCAGAGCAAATGAACACCTCCTAAAAACAAGAGTGCCCAGAGTGCAGAGGGCGCGTGTTTGTGTTTCTGAGTTCATTCTTTCCAGTTTCTCTATGCATAATTTCATAGATATGTGGCTATATTTAACCACTGGTTCACCTAAAACTCTTACACTATCTGTAGTTAAATGGCATGGTTTGATATAGTGCTCAGGTAAATTTGATCTAAGTAAATGTTAAACTTTTGAAATTCAGAAAAAAAAGAACCACATATTGATGAATCAATACATGAAAATTATGTATCTGTGTCCTGTTATTTATCTTTTGGTATGCATTTCAGAAAAAAAAAAATTGGTTAGGATTCAGGTGTAATTGCAAATAGTGATTAATCATGATTAATCCACTGAAAATTCTGATTAATTTGATAAAAAAAATTTAATCATTTGACAGCCCTAATATATATATATATATATACATACATAGCTAAAATAGAGTACCGGCACCTCTTTTGGGCCACTTAAAGCACTGAATAGAATAGAATATTAAAATAACTTTTTGGGAAATAAAAGATAAACATACATGGAGATATATTAATATTAATGATAGTCAGAGCATAAAAATCATGGCCATTTTTGCCATTTTTGCCTTTAAATGTTTTTTTTTTTTTTTTTGCATTTTTGATAATCAACTGTCCAGCTCAGAGCCAGACTGCCATCTGCTGGTCACTGTGTGGACGGACACTCACAAATGTCTGAGTTTCAGTCAAGAGATAGTCCGATTAAATTTAGATCATTTTTAACCAAGATAATTTCACATTGACACTATTTAATTAATTGAGTTATGATTCATTTAAAATATTATCTAGAGAGCTCAAAGGGTCAAATAGCTCAGGCTACTTCTGTGTTTGATGAGTGAAGATAAATGTGCATGATTTTTCCACTTAAGTTTTATTCTTAATTAATCTGTTTCAAATGTGTTCAAAATTATGATAAACAATTTGTGCATCACTGTTTGGTTGTTTAGACAGCATGTTCCCACCAAGGGAGATATACAGTAGGCTATATATATAATTTTTTAAGTAATTTTGGCTTTATCTCAGAATTCAGACGTTTTCTTGCAATTTTGAGAAGTAAAGTCAGAATTGTGAGATGAGAAGTCACAATTAACTTTATTTTAAATTCCAAGAAAAAATAGCACAATTATTAGGTGTAAACTTTTGTAGTTTATTCTGATGATGAGTTTGTTTTAGTTTAGAATATTGGAAAGTGATGTGGGTTTTCAACAAATGATTTGTAATTTACGGGCCCACAAATATAGTGTCGTATTTACTGTGTCGTATTTGCTTGTTTTATAGATAAAAAATGCAGTGCGTGTGTGTGTGTTTGTGTTTGTGTGTGTGTGTGTGTGTGTGTGTGTAAAAGATTTAACCAACAAAGACCAATAGACTACTGTACTGTATTTGGAAATGTCATTTCAAACCTCAATGATTTTCTTCTTTGAACACAGAAAGAGACTTTTGTAGATTATTGTCTGTTGAATATTCAGAGATGAAAATGAGATTCAATGGAAAGACTGAGAGTGAATAATTTATGTTAAATTTTGTTCCTCGTGGAAGGTTATCAAAGTCATATACATAATAATAGACATATGTTTCTTTCATGGTGCTTTTTGTCCATTTAATATGTTTTTGTTGTTGTTTTTTTGTCCTTTGTATTGAGGAGAACAGTAGGGTAAAATTATTCAAAATTTCTAATTTTATGTTTCAAAAAAGAACGAGTTGGATACAGGGGTTTGGTAGATGATTGAATTGTATTTATTTATGCATTAATTAAGTCATTAATCCTTTTGATGGTGAACTCACATTGGTTCGGCATCACAGAGACTGCAGTATTTAGTGCATAGAAATAAAAACTACAAAAGTATAATAATAATAAACTCAGACTTGTTCAGAGGGATATTCAGCTTGTCTTGGTGTTCTAGATCATGAAAGGGTTAACAACTCTGTGTGTCTGTGACATTGATTTCACCTTTGAATCACATCAAGATTACAGTATTTCCCAGCACTATCTTCAAGACTGAAAACTGCAAAGTAAAAAAAAAAAAGTACAAAATCTGATTTTTAAGATTGCAATACGTTCAGTGATGTGAAAATAACATGACTCTGATGTTACTGCATTTGATGCACAACACTAAGTGTGCAGCTCATGTTCTCTTCCAAGACAATATTTATATAGCTCAGATGATCTAATAGAGATCTCCCTGATGTCTTATTTAAGGATCAGATGTCTTGGGAGTCTCTCATATGAATGTAGAGAGCAGTTCAGATCATTTGATCTTCTCTGGAGTAGAAACATGAAGGCTAAATTTGGCTGCTTGTGCATTTGGTGCACTTCTTCAATGGGATTCTTCACAATGAGCAACAGTGATGCTTGCCTATACACTAATTAAGGAAACATTTGCATTTGGTAATTCTTAGAAGCGTTTTACTTACTAAAACAGTTTGTGGAGATATCGTATTATCATGATTAATATGCTGAGAAAATTAGAGAAGAAAGAAGAGTGTTGTGCAATATCAAGTAGTTTATGAGTAACTGGTTAAAGCCATCTCTACTGCTCAAGGCTGGTTTTTGCAAGCCACTCTTACAAATTAAATTTCCAAAATGTTTTTTTTTTTTTTCACAGCGATGCCATGACATAGAAGAACAGTTTTTGGTTCCCCAAAGAACAACTCTTAAAAGAACCTTCTTTTCTTAGTGTGAAGAACATTTTAGTAATCTAAAGAACCTTTTTAACTCCCTAAAAAGTTGCAACAAAAAGTTACATTTCCCCAAAAAGTGACATGCTTTTTTATTATTATTATTATTGGGATTGATGGTTCCATGCAGGGGCGGATCTAGAAAAATATTGATGGGGTGGCGAGAAGGGAGCAGGAATTTTTGAGGGGTGGCAACATATGGCAGACGTGTATATACTGAATTTAGTCACAGTTATCACAGTTTGATGATATGTTGCAAAAAAAAGCCGCAAACATGAGGTGCGAGCGGTTGCGAGCACGGATGGGAGCATGGAGGAAGGTTTTTTTATTTTTGGAGCAACTGCATGGTGAACGCTCTGGAAGTTGGTGCCCTAGGCAGATTGAGTCAGTTCGGGAGTTCGGAGCGGGATCGTGAATCATTTGACTGAGTTTGGGGACGGCGAATCATTTGAATCAGTTCGGGAGTTCGTAGTGGGCTCCCGAATCATTTGAGTCAGTTATGGGGATCGTGAATCATTTGAGTCAGTTCCGGAGTTCGGAGCGGCTTCGCGGATCATTTGAATCAGTTATGGGGATCGCGAATCATTTGAGTCAGTTTGGGAGATCGGAGCGGGTTCGCGAATCATTTGAGTCAGTTATGGGGTTCGCGAATCATTTGTGTCAGTTCGGGAGTTCGGAGCGGCTTCGCGGATCATTTGAGTCAGTTATGGGGATCGCGAATCATTTGAGTCAGTTTGGGAGATCGGAGCGGGTTCGCGAATCATTTGAATCAGTTCGGTAGTTCGGAGCGGGATCACGAATCACGAAAGATTCGCGCTCGTAAATTTTACAATTGGCCATAACCTTTAATTCGTGCCCCCATAAACGTTAAGCACAGAACAATCATCCAAATTTGCATTAGATGTTTCTTATTACATGTTTTTGATTTACATCTCTGCGAGAACTCTGTTTTAGCAGAACTTGGCTCACAGGAACAGTAATCACTACAACGGTAACACTAGAAATGCACATTACACATTACCTTCAGAAATGATTCAGACAATTCATTATTCAACACATTATTACACAGAACATAATTTTAAATATAATTATATTCATAAATGACTGTTAAAACATCCCAAAACAGCACCCAAACCTTGCAAAGACCTACCTCATTAATTATTCAAATACAACAGCCAATGGCAAGTCTCCAGCAGCAGACCTTTCAATATGTTATTTTTGTGTTAGAAGTTTTATTAATTCAAATTACAATATGCAGTTTGTCTGCAAGTATATGTATATGTATATATAAATCATGCAATTCATTTAGTTAAGCATTCAGTATTGTATTGTTTATACGCGCATAGCATGCGATCTCAGAATAAATTTTTGGCGGTTTTGTACAGAAAAGCTACAGTATGGATATAAGAAAGTGGTTTAAAGATTCGTCGGTGAAAAAGACGACTTTGACCAACACCAACGTGTGTGGAGACGACTCTGGAGCTAATGAGATGGTAGGATTGGAGAATTTGTCTAATGAGACACAATTTCACAGCGTAGACAGAGCAGCGGGTCTAATTATGAATGGGCCTACTACTAGTGATGACGTGATTGCCGTCGCTCTGGCTGTGACTGGGCCAAAGCTGCAGGCCATTGATGATCTTGGAAATGAAGGACCTAATCGGATCATTTTACAGCGATACCCTGCTCAGTTGTATAATAATAAAAATCGCTCCTTTGTGTATTCATGGTATCAGACTTGTGACTGGCTTGAATATAGTGTCAAAGCTGATGCAGCATTCTGCTTCCCATGTCGAGTGTTCAATAGTGCGCACGCCGTAGTAGAGACGTTGAGATCATACGGTGAAGTATTTTATTTGAATAATTGAACAAAACAAGACTATTGTGGTCTATTTTAGTTATAGCCTAATATGGGTTGTTGCTATGGTCTGTCTCAGATCATTAAAAAAAGTGTGCCCCCCTATGAAAATTAAATGCCCCCCCCCCCCCCCCCCATTTGGTTTGTTCTGGCGACGGCCCTGGTTCCTTATAGTATAGAACTATGTTCTTTAGATTAAGAAAACAAATTTTCTTTTAAGAAAGTTAACTTCAATGGTTCTTCTATATTGCATTGCTTGTGAAAAACTATTTTGCACTCTATAAAATAAAGATTCAAAAAGGAGGTTTCCCAAAGAAGCTTTCTGTGAACAGTTCTTAAAACAAAATTTTTTTTCTTACTGTTAAGAATATTTTAACATGCTGAAGAACCTTTTCTACTATATGTATATATATATATATATATATATATATATATATATATATGTGTGTGTGTGTGTGTGTGTGTGTGTGTGTGTGTGTGTGTGTGTGTGTGTGTGTGTGTGTGTGTGTGTGTGTGTGTGTGTGTGTAAAAACAACTTTTGTGGAATGCAAAGGTTCCATGGATGGTAAAGGATCTTCATGGAACTAATGCCAATAAAGAACCTTTATTTCTAAGAATGCATGGAAGTTAAAGATTGTTCATGGAAGTTTTATACCAATGATAAAATGTTGTCAGCTTGAGCAGCTTAATCTTTTTTTCATTTCCGGAATATTTTGAGAGGATATGTTGTGCAACCCTTACTTTAATGATAAGGCACTCAAAAATGATAACTCATACAGAGAGAAGATGTCACCGTTTGTGAGGGTTTTCTCTTTATTGATGCTTCTAATAAACACAAGTCTGTCTCTCGAACAAGAAGTTCTCTATGTGTTTGGATCTAAGGGTGAGGCCGTGCTTCAGATACCCTGCATATACCTAGACGTCTTCGTGTATAAGTTAAATCCAGACAAGTCTCGCGTTTTGAGCAATTACTCCACCAGAGATGCCAGCTCAGCATATTTCCTACTGAATATTTCAGAAAATCAAGAGTATTTCTCTGAATGCAGGAAGAATGGGCTGCTCATGGAGAGAAGATGCTTTCACGTGATAGTTTGTGCTCAGATGGAGGAAAAAGAGAAACTGTATTACCTTCACGGTGAAACTGCGCACATCTCCTGTCAGACGTTCAATTCCAGTCGTGGAGATACTCTTCAGGTGTTTCAGAATTTAAAACCAAGAAGTCTCAGATTGGCGAGTGAAATGATTCTGGATAGCAGCGTGTCTCTGGAGATCATTCCTGATGCTCTTAGGAGCAGAGTGAAGGTCCTGAACGAAGGCTCTTTGATTCATTTATCAGAAACTTCAAGAACAGACGATGGTTTTTTTAGTTGCTTGGTTTGGAGGGACAACCAATGCCAAAACCACAAGAGGATTGAACTATACATCGACGGACAGGAGATCTTCCTCGTCTCAGGAGAGAGTTACACATTGCCCTGTGGAGTTACACAATCTTCATCTGAGGACATATATTGGATAACTCCCAATCGATCAACAGATGAAAGAAATAATATGTTGAACGCGACAGAGACTAGTAACTACTCTTTGGTTATTCCTCACCTCATGCCGTACCACACTGGAACATACATCTGTTTTTCCCAATTTGAGACATTTAATGAACTCAACATTATCGTGTGCTCCGTTCTCGATCCCATCAATATCACATTTGCTTCGGGTGACAGTGCCGAGTTGATGTGCGTTTCCAATCTGTCATACTTTGCCAGAGTACAGTGGTACAAAGAGTACAACCAAAACTCAGAAGATCTACTAGTCGACAAAAAAGGCCATTTTGTGAAAGAGGACATGAAGAAGCGGCTGAATGCATCAAACCCCAATCACATTATCATATCTGAGCTTTCGATCCAGGACGGTGGCTCATATCGTTGCAGGGTTTTGGAGTCGTTTGAGAGTCCATGGTGTGTTAGTCGCAGGGTTCATTTAACATACGTGACCCCTCAGCTGGACACTTTCTATTTAGTGTATGCTTCCCTTATGGGCCTAATGTTGCTGGGGATTATCTCTGCAGTGGTTTTTGTCTCGATAGTAAGCAGGAACAGACACAAAAGAGAGGTTTGTACAGACAACTACGGCTAGAATAGACATTTAGACATGAATGGCGCCCAAAAATGGTTAAAAACTTTAGGCAAAGTGAAAATATGCATTGTAGTGTGGTTAAAAAAGTTATAAATTCAAGACTCACTTATATTTTATACTATTTTATTTGGGGAGTCAGGTGATATTGTTCACGACCCCAATGTAGTTTCTCAAATGGACAGAATTGATCAAATGTATCATAAATAAATGAAAATGTATATACAGTGTGTTATAAAATGTAATCGTTTTCTGTGACAAAAGATTTTCCTTTTTCATAATGCAAACATAAAAAATACTAAATAAAATAAAGCACTGGATTGAAATACAAACATTTAAAAATATGTAAACATGTAAACAAAGCACACCTCAATCAAAAATAATTATATCATAGTCATTAAATTTGCTATTCTTATTCTTATTTATATAGCAAGCAGGAAAAACGTAATAATAAATATAAATAAAAATTAGTGAATAAAAAATAATAGTTAAGAAAAATTTATTTCAAAGAGTTTAAAGTTTGACTAGCTGGATAAATATTATGCTGTAGTAATCTACTTATCTTATTTAGCTAGAAATGCATTACTATAAGTCTTTAATGTGTTTACCAGCGTTATTACTTTATAATAGAACTTTATCTTTATTTATGTTTTTCATATTATCATATATTAAACTCTTGTTATTCTGATTACGTCAATAAAAAGCAAAGCAATCAACACGTGTTTTCTTGTCTTTATGACGCGGGCGCCTCGTTGCTAAGAAACAAGGCTTCCGTTATGCGTGCTTGGTTACAGGAGCGCAACCAATCGTTTTTCAGGATTGGTGTGATTGACGTGTTGAGTGGGCGGATTTAAGTGAAGGAGGCGGAGCTTGAGGGTGGAGGACGCTCTAGATTTTTATTATGCAAAACAAAAGCGGTTCAACGGAATATCGTGCGATTAAAATGAATAAATGGTGAGTTAGTTAAACGGGTTATACATTTATATATATAGCCTAATTTAATTAATAAATAAAATAAATATTTAACATTTGAGAAAATAATAAATAAAAATAAATAAACGTAAAAAAACTGTTTAAGCATAAAAACAATAAGTTTAATACTGCTTTAAATTGTTGTTGCCCCCCCTCTCCAAAATTGTAAAAGTTTTCGATTCAATTTAATTGCAATTTTTTTTTTCAGAGCAAAAAAAAAAAAAAAAAAAAAAAAAAAATATCCATTTTCCTCTGATTTACAGAAGACACCCACTAAAATGTTATTCAGTGTAACAATCTTGTCAGGCATATTTACAACTAAAATCAGTTTATGACTTATTAAAAGACTAATTACTCAGTCAACATACTACTTAGTTTATTAGTAATTTGCCACTATCCCAGGCATTGCCCATTTGTGAGCAATAACTTTTTTTACTCATTTAAAACACAATACAATGTAGTATGCTTTCTTATTATTTTATATATTTTTATATGTACAAGTCATAAAAGGCATGTAGTTTGAATTTTTACATAAATATTGTGTTACACTAAATAACAATGTTACATTATTTCACCCACATTTTGACATTTTATTCTCCACAAACTTATTTGAAACTTTAAAAGTAGACACTTTACTCACATTTAATGTGCTTCATGGACATAAAATCACGGAAGTTAATTTCTTTTGATGTGGACATATTAATGTCTTTGACCCATGTACAAATAAATAAATAATTTTAAATGCAAGTTTTAATAAAAATAGAAAACAAAAAAAATTAACACCCACAAACCAACACACAATATGAATTTATTTATTTATTTATTTATTTGAAGCAAATACTCATGTTTCATTTTAAAAATGTGACAAATAAATGAGTCTCGTTCCACATGTACATTTTGATGTGCATGGTTTTCAAAGCAGTCAGTGTCTGCTCTCGTGTACAGTAGACTGCCATGGTGTAGTTTAACAAAAGACTGTTTCTGAGTCGAACAGAAGGAGTCATTAGCTTATCTGCATTTCCCCGAGTCAACTTGTGACCAGACACGAAGACCTCTGACCTCTGGACCGGGCCGAGAGCCAGACGCACCCCTCACACAGATGAGTGCATTGTCCGGCGTGAGCATGAGTGTGTGTGGGTGTGTGTGCATTCACAGTTTACGCACAATACTGTAGATTTCATCCCTTCACATTCTCATAAACACACTGGAGCAGAGAAACTGTAAGTGCCACTAAATATTCTTTCTGTAGGGTAGAAGACTAGTTTATAATGTGCGGCTAGTCAACTTTCAATATGCATGTTTTTGTTTCCCAATAGACTGTAAACAAACTGCAGTTCCCAGAGATGCAGTGGTGCAGGTGGGCAGGAGACTGGACGTCTCGCCTCAAGACGCAGGTAGACGGGGTGTGTCTGTTTGCATTCGACGCTTGAGTGTTTCACAGAAACCAAAGGACATGAGTGTTGAGTTAATGCTTTGTGACGAGGTCGACTCACTTTGTTTTTATGCACTATGGAGATTTCTTAACACGTCCGTTTTAGTGCTAGCTTGCAGAAAAGATTGCAGATATGGTGAAAACGACACTGGAACTGTGACATTTGCGCCGTGAATGAATCATTTGGCGGTCTGTGGGTCAAAATCCACTAGTATTTATTGCAGAAATGCAGTCCTCAGGGCAGGACGATGGAGACGGCTGTGACTTTCTGTTCAAGATCATCCTGATTGGTGACAGTAATGTGGGAAAGACCTGCGTGATCCACAGCTTCAAGTCTGGGCTCTTCAGTGACAGCCAACACAACACTATTGGAGTGGACTTCACCGTTCGCACCATAGACATCGACGGGAAGAGAGTGAAGGTGAGGTTATAGAAACAAGTGTGTGCATATATAATTAAATCAATGCATACAATTATTTATTATATATATTATTATTATTAAAAACATAGATATTTTTCTATAAAAATAGAATAGTACAAACTGAAATAAAATAAGAATTCGAGTCAATATACAGTCTGAAATGTTTGATGTTGACCTCTGACCTTTGACTGGATCTCATCAGATGTGCACACAGTGTTGAGATCTCTTCAGTCTAGAAGAGGCTCTAGATATTGTAAAGAGATGTCACTTGTGTCTGTGTGGATCTGTGCGATGTTCTTGAGATCAGATGCAGGTGTGGGACACAGCGGGACAGGAGCGTTTCCGCACCATCACACAGAGTCACTACCGAAGCGCCCACGGGGCCATGATTGCATACGATCTGACCCGACGAGCCACCTTCGAGTCTCTGCCGCACTGGATCCATGGTGTGGAGCAGTATGGAGCCGCCAACCTCGTCTTCGTTCTGATAGGTCAGAGCTAAGAGTCACACACTGTTTTGGCAGTCAGCTGACATATTAATGAATTATATTAAATTAAATACAAAAATAAAATTGTATAACATTTTTATGAGACCAGTATTTATATTATCGATTAATAATTAATATGCAAGTATTTAACATATTGAATTTACATTATATATATATATATATATATATATATATATATATATATATACATTACATACAGACCAAAAGTTTGGAAACATTACTATTTTTAATGTTTTTGAAAGAAGTTTCTTCTGCTCATCACGCCTGCATTTATTTGATCAAAAATACAGAAAAAAATGTAATATTTATGATATATTATTACAATTTAAAATAATTGTTTTTAAATTTATTATACTTTAAATTATCTCACTATATTATATTTTTATTATGTCTCATAAAAATTGAATAAAATTGTATGATTAATGAAATATTTTTATTTCTGAATTTATTAATATGTTAAGAAAAGTGCATATAAGCTTCTACACATTTAAAAAAAGTTTGTATTTTTGAGGATATATACACTGAACAAAATACTAAACGCAACACTTTTGTTTTTGCCCCTTTTTTCATGAGCTAAACTCAGAGATCTAAGACTTTTTCTATGTACAAAAAAAGTCATATTTCTCTTAGATATTGCTCACAAATCTGTCTAAATCTGTGTTAGTGAGCACTTCTCCTTTGCCGAGATCATCCATCTGTAACGGAGAATGACATGGATTCATTGCGTCAAATAATAGCCACTCAAGATAGTTGCTTGAGAACTTTAGTAGCAGATAAACTAGATATTCCTGATATATTTTGCGTCCTGCAGGTAATAAGTGTGACCTGGAGGCACAGAGGCAGGTGCTGTTTGAGGAGGCGTGCACGCTAGCGGAGCGCACAGGTGCACTGGCAGCGCTCGAGACCTCCGCCAAACAGCATCACAACATCGAGGAGGCCTTCGAACTGATGGCACGAGAACTCATAGCACAGTACGGAGGAACAGTCCCTCAGGACAGCCAATCAGATTCACCGACTGTTTACCTGCACTCAGACTCTCATCCAATCGATGAAGGAGAACGCCTGGAGAAGGGGTCATGTGACTGCTGACTGACAAATGATTCGTTGAAAGGAACTCAGCACTGAATAACTCTGTTGAGCGGATTCCGACTGCTCTGATTGGCCACCGAGTTCCGGAAGTTCAACAGATATGTCTGTGATTGGCTAGATTTCTCAACGCTGTAAAACACAAATACGCACTGGATCATTTGCTAGATCTGTTTTACCAATATCATATTTTTACAGCCTCAATGCAACATGGTGGACGTGGAGTTAAAAACAAATCAGATATCCCAGAAAATGTAAAATTGCATTAAATGAATGAACTCTGTATACACAAGTACAATGTTACGGATTACCTCTTATGGGACGTTTATTCAACAGTAGGTTGTGTAGAGTACAATAAAATGCTTAACATGTTAAAAACTGTCAAATAAATGTACAGTATCTTGTTCTTTCGTAAACCTAAACAATACAGGCTATTAAACAGATCACAGATCAGCGTTGTCCTATGATCCGTTCACACAGAAAAACAGATAGAAAGAACAGTGGTACAGTGTTTTACAGCAAATTTACTCAAAACTAACTGAGGCGTACTGTATGTGAACGGTTAACGGCAAATATTTCAGAGAACACCATTAACTGACTTGAGGTCATGTCAAAGCGAATCATCTTAAACGCCAACGACAGCAAAATGCATGAAAACACTGTATTTTAATAAAAACTAGCACAAAAATTTACGTTTTATGTAACTGCATCAAAACACGATTCGTTGAAAGTAGCAACAAAGTAGCAAATGTGGGATACAAAGTCGCTTTTCTTATCTAAAGCAGAAATGAGCTTGAATAGTTAATGGACTTTTTTTGGTCTCTGTGAAATTACACAAACGTTGAAGAAATAAGAGAAGTAGTATTGTTAGACACTATCACACTGAGAAAATATAAAGTCGCAATTATGAGCAAAAAAGTAGCATAAATGGGCCTCTGAATAATATGTTTATGCAGTTACATAAAAGTCTATTTTTAGCAGTTGTGATCTGTGCTTCATGCATCGTTACAATACTGACAAAAGATAATGCACCTTTCTGCCAAAATGTTGCAAGCATTACCACACCCTTATAATTACTTAATTTATATTAACTCTGGAAACAGCCTTTTAAATACAAAAGATGAGTTCAATTACAGGGCAAGTGACTAAAAATATTACATCCTAGAGTATTTAACAAATCAAAATTCAATGCAAAATCATTTTAGACTGACAGGAGAAATAAAATGGCTCAAATAGCTGTATGTAAAAATGCAATGTCACCCTGGAGCACAAAAGCAGTTTTAAGTAGCACGGTTATATTTGTAGCAATATATTGCTATATATTTTTATTTTATGCCAAAAATCATTAGGATTTCATGTTCCATAGTGTAATTTTACTCATGTAAATATATCAAAACTTAATTTTATTAGTAATATGCATTTAGCCAAATATTGTCCGATCCTTACAAACCATGCATCAATGGGAAAGCTTATTTATTCAGCTTTCGTCTAAATGTATAAATCTCAATTTAGAAAAATTAACCCTTATGACGACTTTTTTGTTTTGTGATCTGAGGTCACAAATAATAAAAAACTCTGTAGACGCAATGGACACTTCCTGTGTTGACACGAATTATAATCGGGGTAGATATGGCTTAATACTCGATGATTTACTGCAGTGGCCAACCCTCCAGCTGGAAGACCAGCTCCACTCCGTCCTGAACGTCATGGACCACGAACGAAGGCTGGGTCAGGCTGGGGTCGAAGCGGAAGTCCCGGTGACCGTGGAATATCTGCTGCTCCGTGACCGTCTGCTCCGGGTCCGAGGGCAAGTCCTGGTGGTTATAGACGCCCGTGCAGACCAGGATGGAGCTGCAGCCTTCGGGCAGACGGTGATCGAACGAGCCTCCCACCATCACCCGTCCTGAGCGCTTGGCATCGTCGGACGCGTCACACTGCAGGTCTGCGGTCACCTGGCTGCTCGAGCCGCCCTGCGCATGCACCTGTGCACGGGTGCGATGCATCGCTTTGAGGTAGCGGTTGTACAGGTTTGCACCGTAAATATCAGCCATTGGGTTATCACTGTGAGAGAGATACACATGCATCAAACATCACGAATGCTCAGAAGTCTAAAGGGATAGTTCACATTAAAATTTAAGACTACTATGTGTATACGACATGCATCTTTCAGATGAATACAATCAGAGACGTATTGAATCAAAGTCATGCTTTATAATGGGTTTAGGATGGCTTGAGAGCATTTTTGGGTGACCTATCCCTTTAAATAAGTGATTTTATGATTCTGAAATAGTGTTTTCTGCTCAAAGGTGACGGTTTTAAATAAATTATGTTTTTCTTAACTATTATTAATTATCGAAGAATCGCTAAATAAATGTACATTTGTTTCCACAAAAATATAAGGCAGCTTTTAAAACTCATAATAATCAGAGATGCTTCTTAAGCAGCAAATCATGTGAAGATCATGTGACACTGAAGACTGGAGGAATGATGCTGAAAATTCAGCATTGCATCACAGAAATAAATTATATTTAAATATATATTCACATAGAAAACGGTTATCTTAAATCGTAATAATATTTCACAATATTGCTGTTTTTACTGTATTTTTCTTCAAATAAATGCAGCCCTGGTGAACATTAGAGACTTCTTTTAAAAACCTAATTAGTCCACACTTATGTACAGTAGTGTATGCTATGCATTGAACTTCAAAGGTTAATAAAATGTAAATGTTCAAAACAAGTTGTGTATGGCTCACCCAATGGCGTAAAGTCTCTCGACCGGTCGGGTCCAGCCCAGTTGCTCGGCCTGTTTTCTAATGAGCAGCTCAGCATAGTTATAAGTCACAACGCTGGGCTTCCCGATCAGAGCCTCGTACTTCAGCTCACAGCCTGTTATCTTCTTATAGATGCTCTCCAGACACACGAGGAACATGCCATGACCGAATCTAAAGGAAATCAAGCATCAGTCCTTGTTAATGTGTCATGCTATAGTTAATAAAAAAATTAATAAAAACAAACCGAGGGTTTTTGGCTTCAGCCATCCACAGGAGATCCATGTTGCAGGCCAGCACAGGCATGTGTGGGTAATGCAGTGATGTCACAGGGTTTCCTGGCCTCCCATTGGTCAAGAGCACATCAGTGATCAGCTGTATGCTGGTCTCCCACCTGACAGGTTCACCGAACAGGACGATGGCTATAAAGTGAGCGTAAACGCAGATGAGTATAGACACAGATCTCCAGAACAGAACGTGACTCCAGTGGAACGAAACTTACCGTCTATTGGTGGCAAATCCTTAGACGGGGGATTCTGGGGAATATTAAGTGAGATATATATAGTCAAAGGTTGAGATTAGGATGTATTTGACTATCATTGTTTCTACTCACCGTGTCTTTGGGTCTGCGGTTGTTGATCCACTACATCCAGGAGAGGATTGGCTTCCCTTAACATGTCAATGGTCACAACATTCTTGAAAACCTACACTGGAGTTTTATCTGGTCAAGGACAGCTAAAAACAAACTAATTACATTATACACACACACACACACGCACACACACACAACACACACACACACACCCACACACACCTACACGCACACACGTACACACACACACACGCACACCACACAAATTTTTTTATTATAGTACATGTAATTATATTTTATATAATTTATATATATAAATAATATTTTCAATAAATTTCTATATTTTTAAATTCTACATTGTTTATATACATACTGTAATAAACTTATTATAAAATATATTTATAACTACTAAAGTAACTCTTAATTATAATTACAGAAATGTATTATTAAATACAATTTATTATGAATGTATTATAATTTACAAATGTAATAAAGATATTTTAACAATTAAATTATATTTTATTTATTTTAATTGTATTATTTATTAAATGAACTATTATAGTATAGTATGTATTCATTATATTATTAAAGTATATATTTTTATTATTACACATTTTGCAATTACAATAATTATATTTATACTATATATATATATATATATATATATATAACTATAACTTATTATATATATATATATATTATAGTTATATATATATATATTATATATATATATATATTTATATATATAGTATATATATATATATATATATATATAACTATATATTATATATATAACTATATATATATATATATATATTATATATATATAAAAACTAATAATCATAACCTAACTATAGTAATTATAAATATGCTAAAAAAAAAAAAAAAAAAATAGTTGTAATTATTAATGTATTTAATAGTAATAAAAAACAATATTATTATAATAATACATTATTTTAATATATTGTAATGAATTATTATTATTAATATGATATTTTTATAATTGTAATTATTTATAACTATTAACCAAGTATAGTCATTAAAGTCAAGGTAAAGAAGGATACTTGTGTGCGACTTCCACGACGGGTCCCTGTCCGGACACCAGCACACACAGCTCATGGAACTGAGAGAAAACCCGCAGAGGACTGTGGGATAGCACCACCTGGTCTGCAGACACCTGTGGAGAGATCAAGCTGTCCTGTCTCACTCTCAGACTCATGCAAACAGCTCACGTTACCCACAGGGTGTGAATATTAGTGTCTCACCTCGACCTCCAGAAGATGAGACAGCTGCTCGGCTTTGTTTTCTCGGAGAGAGTTTCCCGCATTAGTCACAAACACCACAGGGACCTTGTATTTTCCATCACTGTCCACCAGGTTCCTGAAACACTGTTTGGCTGCAGGGATCGGCGTCCGTCCACGAACCAGCACCCCGTCGATGTCAAAGAGAAGCCCAAACAAGCTGCGATCCCCTTCACACACATCCTCAAAACAAAGTTTGTACAAGCACACAATTTTATCCAAAGTGACCAACTGGACTCATCAGTTAAACCTGTTTTTCAAGAGGTTCAATGTCTTGATCAGGTCACAATGGTGATAATTTCAGTCGGGATCTGAACCTACAACCTTCAGGTTACAGATCAGTTCAGGCCCAAACTGAACCATGAGGCCACCACACCGCCCCCTAATGACACTGTTTTATTCCCGCCTTTAGAC